>NC_056737.1:306690640-306947977 GCF_019279795.1 Protopterus annectens
GAAAGGTTCCACAAAGTCGCATAAGCGCATCCAGGAATGCCTCCTTAAAGATATTCCTGAACCCACTGCTCTGCTCTCTCCATCTGCTGCATAAAAAATTAGTCTCATGGAGGAGTTGACCACAGAATTTAAGGTGCAGAGCAGAGAGGAAACACTGTCGGACACCCCTGCATCTACTGAACCTTGCAGAGCATCTTCTAGCTCCTTTAGTAAATCTCTTTGTAGACTTGTAAAATCAGTCAGATAGTTCAGCGATCCGAGTACAAAAGTCTCAGAAGTAAACGTGCACTTCCCATATCTGTCCATCATATGGGACTCCTTGTTTGGTGGAGAGACAGTAGAGGATGTTTCAGAAAGTTTCTTTTTGGGGGCAGCTGCCACCAGCATACCATCTACAGGGACAGCCTTGGGCAAGAAGTTTTTATCGGAGGGGGCTTTGAAACTACTTGGCCTCCTAGGGACAGGCTCCACTGCATCTGAAGACTAACATGCCTTTCGACTAACTAGTTCCATAACTTCGTCGAAAGGTGGAGACACCCAAGTGGCTGAAAAGTGAGACCCAAAGACGTTCAGGTAAACAAACTCATCAGAAGGGTTGATGGGCTTCCAGCCTCCTCTCTGTTTAAGGATTTCCAGGATGTCTGCAAAGGAGAAATCCTCAGAGGTCGATCGTGGGGACCCCTCCAACTCAATGAGGTCTATATCAGAGGTGACTGACTCATCAGGGGAATCCAAATGCTTCCTCTTGGAAAGTCTCTTTTGTGGGACCTCTTCAGAAAGGTATTCTGGAGAGGTTTCAGAAGAGAGGGGTTCACCCGATAGGGTACCTCGAGGCCTAGGGTCTCCTCTGGTCTGTGGATGGTGTGGTACAGGGGACAGATGTCAGTGCCTTAGGGGGAGGAATGTTGGAACCCTTGAGTGGGGCTGAGGAGACAGCACCTTCCTCATCAGCTTGAAAGCCCCCCTGCCCTGATCCAAAGATACTTCCGGTTCAGAAGAGCCAGAAAAAAAATCCCCAGAACCAAGGGGTTCGGCTCCAAAGCTGATGTAGAAGCAGAGCTCATCCACGGCAAAGCCCCAAGAAGCAGGGTCGGCTCAGATAACCGTCTGATCCAAACACCCTCCCGGATCCGACCGGAGAGCGTCGCCTCAGACTCCTCAGACAGAACAGAGGATGTCAGAGGAGATGGCTCTGAAGAAACCAAGATGGTTCTCAGCACCGATGGATCCACATCAGTCAGTTCCAAGCATTCTGGCTCACAGGAGGAATAGAAAATCGGTGGAATCATTATGGTTGGCTCCGAATCCCTCTCTGTTAGAGCAGAGAGGAATTTTACCGGTGCCAGAGTCTTCAGAAGCCTATGCATCAGCCTATCCACCACATCATCTGAAAAGCTCCTGGAGGACTTTGAGGAAAGGCTAGGAGATCTTACTGATACAAATAGGTGCTCTCAATACAGGAGTAACAGGCTCCAATTCTGGGAACTGGCTCCTGAGTTCAAACTCCACTGGTGCTGATGAAGCAGTTTTTGTCAGTTCCGAGGTAGTTTTAGCCAGAGATGCAATTTTACTCAACTTTTTAGCCAGCTGCAATTGTCCTGATTTTTGTGGACTTGTCCGATTTGGATGAAGGAGATTTTACTGATCCTGAAGTACCCTGACCTTCTTCTAGAGCTTCTTAGAAAGGGGGGGGGACTTCAACAGACCTCTCAAAATCAATTTATTTTTAAGCTCCCACAGCACTCTAGAGCTAAAATAGTGACAGACTGAGCAAGACTCTTGAAGATGTATTGCTCCCAAGCAGTAAACCCAAATGGTAGGAGTCAAAAATAGACTTCTGGTTCCATCTAGTACATTTTTAAAACCCGACGACCTGGTTTCTTTATGCTCCTTAGACATGCTTAAAACTAAAAGCACACACACACACACACACACACACACACACACACACACACACACACACACACACACACACACACACACACATTACAGAAAATGATCTATTAGTAGAAAGAACAATAAGATGCCCTCTAAGTAAAACAGGCAGCGAAAATCCAACTCACATGGGCTGACTGCTTTCAAACTTAGGTTCTTTTATAACAGATACAAAAATTAAACGGGATAGGGAAAAAATAAGGCCAAATGAGAAAAACGACGACCTTGAGCAATAAACAGCAACAAACTAGCTATTAAGTAGAAGAAAGCCAAAACTAACTAATAAGAAAAATAGAATTATTTCCTCAATTCTGGGAAGGAGAAAAACAATTCACAACAACAAGATGCCTTTAACTAAAAAAGGGCCACTGCAGATCTCTAACAATAAGGTAATAAAATGCAGAACACTTAGCCAGAGCCAAAACGGAAGCCTCCGATCTGTTTAGCGGCAAACGAGATCTGGGGAACCTCACTACAGCATGTGGGGACAGGGTTACAGCCAGGAGCCAGTGGAAGACCAAATCAGAACAGAGGATCAGTTCTGAACCCAAACCAACTAGTAAGAATTAAAGGCGAGACAGGACAACACATCAACATTTACAATTAAAAAGAAATTTGTTTCAGTCTTTAGACTCTGCATATATGAAATCAATTCTTAATGCGGTTAAGAAATAGGTTTTTAAAACTGCTTTAATATCAAAATGGAAATGTTTGTGCTTTCACATTGCACACACCTCTAGATTTAAGGAAATTCAGAACAGTATTGAAATTAATTTACTAAGGAGGAATAGATTAGTATTATGGCCCGATTGCTTAGAAAAAGGAAAAGCTAAGTCCCCAGAATATTTAATGAAATGTTAGATAATCTTAAATGGTTAGCAGATTCATCCATCAGTAAGAAATCAATGAATTTGTAGATAATATGAGAGAAGAGGAACAAAACACTATTCTCCCATTATATTAATATACGAATGTTATTATCGAAGGTAGATTTACCTACAAAGGAAGCTTGTCCAAGTTATACAAGTGGATCATAAATAATTATTTTGATGCAAAATTTTGGAACTTTTTAGATAGCAGTGCACTGAGTGACTCAATAGACTATGAGAATAAAACGTTGTTACTTAAATCAGTTAGTCAAACGTCAAGTATATTGCGATGCCTGTGCACTGGCCCAGTAATCAAGGGGCCTCAATCCTCACCACCAACACCAGTGAGGGGCGTCCACATTGAGAAGGATAACAAACACACACACAGTAAAGTACAATTTCTCTTAAAAGCACACAGAGATCACAGTTAGTCTGAGGCTGGTTTCTCCCTTTCTCTCCAGATCCCCAATAAGACTCCTCACTGGCACAGCTAGAGGGTGCAGATCTCAGCTGAGTAGTCAAGACAAAGCCTCCAGTGCCCACTCCGTCTGGAGCTTTGTGTCCCTGCCCAAGTAGCTGACACACACTGAGATTTGGTTTATATACTAACACAGACACTCCTGGGGAAGGCTGGCATAGGTTCTCCAGCTATGCCCCCTCCTGCCAGGCTATAAGTTTGTAATCACTGCCACCAACTACTCCTAGCTGCTAAAAAGGCCCTTACCAAAGGGTGTTCAATTATTACTGTGCAATATTATTCAATTAGTAAATGTGACTAACAGCAAGGCTTATTTGGAGTGGCTTCATACAGTATCACTATATACATGCAATGTACTCTAGAGCTTAAATTATCTCTGCACAAAACAGCCATGGTTGAAAGGTTTAAAAAACATTTAATAATAAATACACAAGGCAAATCTTCTCAATTCAACACAATGCTAGTCAAGACTTCAGAAATCACAGGAAAATGCTTAAAATAACACTGTAGAATAGTCTGACAAATATAGAAAACAGCTAGTCTAAACTTACTATTTTCTATTTCTTAAGAGAAACACTAAAGTTTAAGATCCTACTTACAGAGAAAAGCAAATGCTGGTGAGTGGTCAGTTCTGAAGACAAATGCAAAACGCTCCGATTCTCTCCCTCTGAGAAAGTCTTAAAAATAATACATCACTGCTGACTCATTTTAGGATTACATCATTCTTCTCTGGTTCCCAGGCTAACAGAAACTCAGAGTTTAACATATCTGATCTTGCAGCCGCCAGAAACCTACAGCAATAAAAGACATTATATTACGTAAAATCTAGCAATTAACTCTGGTCAATAAACAATAGAAGGAATTCCTCAGTCCAGACATTATGTCTCTGTGCCTTGAGATCAGTCATACAATGCTTGACTTATCAGTTTTCTTCCAGCAGAGTGCACTGTGGTTATATTCTTGAAGTTCAACATTTAACACAGTTTTCTTGCATTTTAAGAGGACAAGCCTGTGGATTATATTCAAATTTACAATGACATAGAATTATCTACAAAATTCTATCTAGCTAGGCTGGCAGCCTTCACATATATACAGGAAAGTTTTTATGTGGAAATATATACACAGAGTGTTCGCTACTCCCTATAAAATCTAAGTTTATTAAAATGACTTCTTCAGTTTGTCGCAGATGTAATGACATAAAAGCTGATTGGATATGCATGTTTATGGATAGTGAAAAATTAAATGTATACTGGAAGAAGCAAAGTACGTTTTAAGGGGTTACGGTCTTGATAATTGTTCAACTAGATCAGCAATACTAATTAATGTTCCACTTCCTGTATTTGTAAAAGCCAAAGAGCAAAAATGTTTTGGGCTCTTAGCAGTTGTTAGAAAACTTATTATAAAAAAATTGGAAATCAAACTAATTTCCTACACAGTTTTTAAATTTAATAGCAATACTATGTAAAACTTTTTTGAAAACAAAGTGATCAGAATAAGATCTATAAATTATATTAAGACTTGGTGGTTAGGACAACCTTGAAATGTTGCTATTGAAATACCATGACTCAATGTGTTAACTCTATAAGATTACTTTGAGGATTCAATGTATTCCTATTACTGTATAAAATGTGATATTGAATTTCTTCCTATCTAATATACTATAAATATGTTAAATTAATAAAAAAATTTCATAAAAATAAAGGCATGAGATGTGCTAACAGAAGCCGAAGACACAGGAGGTGAACTGATGGACTAAATGGAGAAGGAACAGGTTAGCAGAAAATATCCTGCTGTGGAATGGGAAAAGGCTCAGCCATTTCATTCCTGTCAAGGGGCGACTCCCTAGTAATAAGCTGACTTCTGACACAATAAATAATGAATGTCCGTTATGAAAGAAAATGCAAGTGATCAAAAGGAGTGGTCATAAGTAACAAGCCTGTGTATACTAAAGGTGAACAAAAAAACACAACAGAAAAGAAATGGGCAGCAAATAATGTGGTACCCTTCTGCATCATACAAGCAGTTATAGCTGAAGAAGCTCAACGCAGGGTTATGAAAAGAGGTCCAGGAAGTAAAAAGGAGAAGTGTGCTATGTTACACAGTTGCTCAGCTCCCCCCAAAGAGGCTGTGGTGTGCTTTATAAGGAACAAGAATCAGAGTAGGCAAACTTCCACAGCCGTTAGGTAGTCTACCATTGGCTGAACAAAACCCTTGTAAAAATAAAATAAAGAAATAAATAAAGAATTTCCAGAACTTTCAGAAAATTAAGAAAAATAATTTCATAAAACACTTCTCTAAACTCTGGGCCAAGATTGTGTTTGACAGACTTTTAAGCACAACCAAAACAGTTTGTTTCTTCCAAGTCATTACTTCTGCAACTATTCAGTTCTTAGTATATTTAGCTGAATCAAGCTGAACACAGGATAAGCAAGGTCTAGCAGAATCTTGCAGTCTCTAATAAGTGAAACTATGAGCTCAGCTCAAATCATCAAATAACCCACTTGTCATCTTAAAGACAGATTTGGTCCTTGGAATAGCTCCTCCTCTCTGCAAAATGCACCTCAAAGTCCAGTGACAAGTTTCTAGCCAAGATGCTGCATCTGCAACACTGTGGAGTAAAACTACTTTTAATAAAGGGCTGCTCAGATGTTTCAGACTTTGGAGAACCTCTCACTATCAACCAGGAAAAAATCTACCTAAAGCAAAATCACTGTGGTTATACAACATACACATTCACCTTACTCAGGTACACTCGATGTACTGTATTTTATATATACACCTGAGCAAGAAATATTCGACAAATCAAAATTTCAGCTACCTGTTCATCAAACATTTCTTCAAGGGAAAAATTACTACAGGCCACCTACGCTTCACATTAATTTGCAGATCCCAGCTCCCTCACAGATTTCAAAATCCACACTGCCACCACCTTGAAAAGATATTTAGCAGGTAAAAATCATCAAATACTCAAAAAGCACATCATAAGAACCACACCCTAATCAAGTATATTGAAAGTAAAATTATATATGGCACATACAGGAAATGAAGCAATGAAGGAAGAGACAGGATGTGAGCAACAGGAAGGAAAAAACAACAGTCCCCACAGCAACAGAAAAAGTCTAAAATAATGAACACACAAATGTAGTAGAAAACCTTCTGCAAGTCACCGACTGACCCAACAAGCAAGACTGATGCTACAGAACACAAAAACACTGCATAAATGCAAATACTTACTGCAACACACAAAACTATACAGATTACTGCCCAACTATTCAACAAAGACTAAAAGATTTAGGATTTTTGCTTGAAAGTGTTTGCATAGGTACTTTTATACCCCAAGCAGATTTTCCCCAGGCAGACAACATATGTTGGAGGTGTGATGGGAAAGAGAGGTAACTGGGAATATACTGTTTGGGAGTGCAGAGTTTGCAGACTTAAAAAAAAATCCCTGCAAACTACTCTATCAGAGATACTGAGTTGGCAAATTGGTGTAACTAAGGAAACTTTTTTTTCTGAGCTGTGATATAGGATCTGAATTGTCTAGACATAAGACCTTGCAGAGTTTAATTCTGGCGGCTGCCAAGTTTAATTCTAGTGGCCGCCAAAAAAAACTATTACTAGAAAATGGAAATCCAAGTCTGAACCAATAGTGTTAGAAGTAGTGAAATAGTAACAGATAAAAGAACTGGAAATGGGCTCTTTATAAAAGAGAAATTCTGCAAATTGCAAAGAAAAAAACAGGAATTATAGGAACAACACATGCAGAATAATGTTTTGGAAGAATGAGGCTTAAAGGAAGGCAGAAATTAATAAGCTATGCAATGTTTGATTGACAATGACTGTACAGAAGACCATATATGATTTAGAATGTCTGCAGCTGAAAAAGTCAACATGGTTTGTTTTCATTTATATAAATGCATGTCTACCTATGTCACAAATGATAATTCAATAAGGATGATTTTTCTTAAAAAAAATAACTAGACAGATTAGCACAGAAATCCAATTAAATAAATGCAAGTAGTATATCATACATGACAAGAAAAATGACTGCTTATGCATTTTTCAATTCTTGGAACTCGCACAAAAAGGATTACTCGTGAATATTTCGGAGGCTACATTACCTGGAAATGAAAGTCTCCTCATCTAGACTTAAACCTGACAATAAAAAGCAACCAAAAAACGTGGAAAATAAAACTCCACTGAAAGCAGTGTTGTTGAGGTGCTATAAGCTACAATAATTTTTTTTTGCTACATTGGGCTCTGGACATTTACTGTTGTGTATGTATATATATATATATATATATATATATATATATATATATATTTAAATCTGACAGTACTCTGCCTACGTGTTTTGTAGTGCTGAAATGAATTTACAAATGGAAATGCACAGCAGTTTGAGAAACGTGCCCTTTAAATGACTACCCTTAAAAAGTTATACCCAGAAATCAGTTAGTTAAAATGGTGGAGTAACTATTTTGTTACAAATAGTATGATTATTAGACAAACTAACACAATTGTTACTTTTCTAAGAGCAATGTGTCACTTAGAGGAGTGAGCATTGTGCAGATATTACCATGTCCCTAGGAATTGTAAGGCACTCGTCTTTTGGGCTTGTGCCTCACAGCATCCCTAGACCTATGCTGATCTGTACCATGCACCCACTTGTAGCTTACTGCACACGTGTGTCTGTCAATAGAAAACAAGGCCACTTAGAGCCTTTATATTGTGCTATAATAGGCCACACACCCATATAAAATTGTACAAAAAACGTTATGCTGACTATATTTGGAGGGGAGAGAACATATACATACTGTGTCTTCAATGCAGAACTCTACACAGCTACTTATGTACTTAGAGTAGTCCTTCTCCAGTCTCCTCTATAAAAATAAATAAATAAATAAATCTGCTCAATAGGACCCAAGCCACTTAATATTCCCCATGCATCTTTATAATTCACAGGTTTGTAGGTTCCCACAAGGTAGCTGATCCACTAAATTAGACGCCTAGACACAGAACTGATGCATCCTCCTAGTAAGTGCCATATACAGAGGACTTCCTTAGGATAAATGTACAGCTCCCCATCCATTTATTAAATCTGTTTTCATGAGAGGTCGGGAGCTGCTTTGCTTAACATTGAGTGGGAACCTATTCCGTAAGTAGTTGAGCCCTGGAATCAGATATCAATCACTCCAACAGGTTCCAGTTATATGGATAACAAATCCCACTAATGAGTGCTGGCAGTATTACCAGTTTTATTGATATCCAACAGGACGGTGTCATTCATAACCTTATAAGCCAATCAGGAGTCAGATTAAGTACTTCACAGTATTCAGGGTAACTTAGGAAGGGCATACCTGAGATTTTCTTTGTTAGAAGCCACTACAGTCTCTCAAGTTGGGCTACATGGATAGACAGATGCATGCTAAAGGAGCATTACATTCACAGCCTGATCAAGGAGGACCAGAGGGATAAACTTGTTTTCACCTGCAGGACATACCTTTAGTGATTAGCTGAAGCAGGTAAAAGGTTATCTTGGGGACAGATAACACATGGTAGTCAAAGAGGAGCTTACCATCTACAAGAATGCCAAGATCTCCGTTAACAGTATTGTTTTTTGGTGGGGTTAATGTTGATGTACGGAGTAAAGGGGAGTGCTTACTCCCTACAGAGTATTATGATGCATTTTTTTTCGGTGCTAAACTTTTAAGCCATGTTCTTTACTGTAGGACATGTGTGTCAGCTGGAGAGTTAATGACTGCACTGAATATACAAGTCATCAGTGAACTTTTTAGCCAAAGTCCCCTGACACAAGACTCGACATCAAAGAAACATAACCCATACACAACAAGGGACCTAGTACAGAATCCTGTGGTATGCCACTTTGTGACCCTCACTATATAGGTTCCACCTGTGAGCCAGTTTGCGATTCAACAGGTTATAGAAGGGCTGATATAGCTAGGTGAGCTTATTCACAATGTGGGATAAACTCAAAGGCTTTTTGATATATCAAGATAGGCACAGTGCATCGAGTTACTGTTATCCATTGCTACAGTCATCCTCTTGAAAATGTCCATCAGGTTAAGTAAAAAAAAAAAAAAACAATTTTAAAGTTAAATCCAAAAGAAACGTGGCAGGACACTGCTATGTGACCAATAGTCTTTAATAAAAACACAAAGGTACAAAGTTGAGCGCTTTCGGGTAACAACCCTTCTTCAGATAATAACATGACATCCATTCCAAAAATTTAAACAAGCAACCAGCCAATAAACAGTCAGTAAAAAACCTGCCTATTCTTGAGAGCGGGCTTCATAGGTATTACGTCATTCAAACCCGGACTCCTATGGGCCATCAACTCTATAATCCATTTAGACTCTATTGTCGCTGTTAGTTTAATATCTCCACCCCTATTGCTCAACCTTACATTAACTATGGCCCTAAAGTTGAACCTGTGTGTGGGATATGCTTCAGTGTGTCTATATAGGGCATTATGTACATCATGTTTTTTTTTTTTTATAGAGGAAAGATGCTGAAGCACCCTCACCTTAAACATGTTGTTAGTCTTTCCCACATAGAAACAGGGACACTGTATACATTTTGCCAAGTATACCAGATCAGTTGTCCTACAAGTATCCTTTGCCTTAAGATTAAAGACTTTTCCAATCACAGACTAATTGGTCACATAGTGTCCTGCCACGTTTCTTTTGGATTTAACAAGTTTTGCTTCGTTGGCAGGGCTTTGGTGATAGCACTGAACATTTTTTTTGAATTTTAAAGTTAAACTTGTTGGGATCAAAGGATTATATGCTACCTATGTCAATATCTGTAATTTCAATTATAATTTGCTTTAGAATTCCAAGTATAAAATAGTAGCAAGACTTGTAGGCCTGTAGATCCCAGGACTGAATGTGAAGCCACCATTGTGTAAGCGGACAAGTGTGACCAAACTTCAGGCCCGTATTCAAAAGAGAGGCTGAGGTTAAACAGTTTTATGAGGTGATCAGTTAAGCTATGTTTAACAGTGACCAAGAGACAGCCAGGTATACTTGTTGCACTCAACGGAGCTAGTATTTCTGATCATGATGGGGGCCTTTAGGACCTGTTCTGTGGCAATACTGGGAGTGCCAGGGGCAAGTTTGTAATTGGGACATAAGTGGAGTTGGGACAAAGGGTTGAAACTGAAGCTAAAATTTATCTGCGAGTACACAAACTATTTGGGTCACAGAAGCAACACCATTACAGATCAACTCAGTATAGTGTCGAGTAGTGTTATGGAGATTTCTCATATGACTATAAGAAGGAATTATGATGATCTTTGAAGGGAGGGCGGCTGCAATATTTAATTCCTACTTTACTCTAAAGCAGTAGTGTCCAACCTGCGGCCTTCAGAGCTCTTTCATGAGGCCCACGACCCTTAAGTTCAAATTTAACTTTTTTTCGCACCCGTGATTTTTAACTGGTGTGCACATGTGCCAAAAGCACCCTTCTGTTAGTTTTTCGCACTGATATAGGAATCAGTGTATTCACGGCAAAGAAGAGCTGAAGGAGGTGGATTTGCTGATCGCACCTAAGAATTGATGAAGAGGGATTTCTCATTTGAAAAGTGTACAGTACAGCATCGCCTGACTGCATTAACAGGTAAGCTAGTATAGATGGACACTTTGCTGGAAAAAGGCTGAGTCTCATGTAGTGTAATTGTTAGCATACTGTATTAAATTACAGTCATATGTGAAGTTTTGTATCACTGATAAGGACAAAAGATCTATGATGGATCCTCGTGGAACTCATGTTAACATAATATGGTGTTAGCTGAGAATTTTGCCAAAATGTAGATTTTGTGTAATTGGATTAGCAGCTTTCTAGTGGTCTTGTAGCGTTGATGTTGAAAACACTCACTGAGTCTGTCTAGTAACAGACAATAATCTACCATATTTAATGCCTTCGAGAAGTCAAGGAAAATTGGAAGCATGATTGTCCTTGTCGCTGCACGTTTATATCTTATTCAGAACTGTCACAACTTTCTAGTGCTATGACCAGTTGTAAAAGCACACGGAGTCTATAATAAAATGCTACAGTCTTCAAGATGCAGCTTGCTTTGGAGAGGAGCTATTCTTTCCAAGACGTCTGTGAAAAAGATTGAACATGCTTATTGGCCTGTAATTATCTGTTTTGTGCATATTGCTTCCTTTTTTGTGTATATTATTTTGTTTTCTTATATATTTCTAGGACAGTGCATTTCTGTAGGTTTCTGTTATTTAGTACTGGTACTGGGTAAACAGCAAAAGGAGTCATCATCTTAATAAAGTAAAGTGGAGGATAGTATATAGATATAGTTCAATGATTTTTGATTTCAGAAATTACTCTTTCACTGTATTGCAGGTAGTAAGAAAGATCCCGGCTTCTCTTTGCTCATAGGTCTTTAGGCATAACAAATATATAAACTTATAGTTAATATTTCAGTCTAGGTGAGAGTTCATAAAGAATAGCTTATCCTCCGTATGAATTCCTTTCCCATTTGCTGTATGGATGGATTTTTTTAACTTTTTTCTTTTGAAGTGTAGCATTATTAGTTTTTTTTACATGTCTTTCATTTACTGGCACTTTTTTCAAATAGCTCTGTACTGATTTTTTGAAATATTCACCAGAATTCTTGTGAATTTTCTATACAATGTTAGTCTTTTATTAGCCATTTAAAAGCTTTGGTAAACCAAAGACCCTGCTGTCTGTGCTTTGCACTAGTTTTGAATGTGCATAGGTATTCAAGATGTTAAATGACATAGTATTCTACAGATGTCCAGAACCATCAAGACTAATTATATAGCTGAGCCCAATCAAAAGAATGTAAATCCTCTTCTGTTTGAGCAGAAGGCTGTTTTGACTTCTTATGTTTTTGAGTTAGATAGGATGAGTTAGTTGATTACATTGCCAGACGGCAAAAGTTTACAGGTGGCCTCTCAGCTGACTGATTAAGGTGCCAGCAGCAATGAAATTGCCTCAATTTTTAGCCAAGATCCAGTCCAGTATACTCTGAGCATCAATTTTATAGTCTGTTAGAGGAGAATTAACTGTGAAACCAAGCAAATTTATTTATGCTTTATTGACTGGGTTAGTTCTCTCGAGGTCATTGGCCTCTTTTAGGGGAAACCCACAGTGGTTTACATACAGAGTAGGGGTAATTTTTCTAGGGCACCAGAAAAACTTTTCCTACTGTTTTTTTTATAAGTGCCATGAAATCTTTTATTTTACATCCACCTTAGTCTCCACCAACTCAGACAGCTGCCACCTCAGTTTAACATCTTATCTGAAGGATGGCACACACAAGAGTGCAGAACCATCCCCCTTATGTTCTGATGTAGTGTCAGTACTAGAAAGTTAATCCAACTATATGGTGTGGGAATAGAACCTTCAGCCTTCTATACCACAGCAAGTGTTCTACCTGTTGAACTACTCATATTCTACCCATTTATACTGATGCTGTAATAAGCCTTAGATTTGTATAACCACACCAATGGCTACAACAAGCAATTGTTAAAGTCAATAGTAATTTTATAAAACTATAAAACATGGACTGTTTTGAAGCAACAAGAGGCAAGAGGGTCATTCAATAGCAAAGATGTGAAAGAGGCTTACTCAATAGTTTACATTGTGTTCACCTGTACTGTGCCCATCCCCCCCCCATTATAATTTAAGCACTGACTGCAAAATTAGAATACAAAGCTTGCAAAGTCACCAGAGCAATGCACTGAATTAAATGCTTAAATTCTTATAACCTTGATTTATGAAAATAACAGAGAACAAAATAGTCACCAGTATTGTTAAAGTGCCCATTTTCTTATAAACCAATCTATTTAGGTTTTTAAATAAATCCAGACCTACAAAATCTGATAACTCAGCAAATGTAGATTGCCAGCTTGAACAAGGTGGCAGTGATACACACAGGAGGTCAGCATGCTGATAAGAGTGACTACAACTTAGGCAGGGGGCAGCATTGGAAGGGATAGGGTAAAAACAGACTACACTGGGTGACAATAGTAACTACAGGATGACCAGTTGGACTGCAAATAATAAAAGGTCTGCACAAGTTGCAATGGCCTGCACAGAGTGACAGTGGCCTACCTCTGAGTGTCAGTGGTCTGCACAATGCATCAGCAGCCTGTAGAAATGACAGTGTCTAGCACCAGGTGACATTGACCTGCACAAGATGACTATGGTCAACATTAGATTGAAATGGCCAGAACAAGATGACAGTATAACCTGCATAGGATGTCAATGACCCGCAATGGTTAATAGTGGACTGCACAGGATGGTGGTCACTAGCCCTGGATAAGTGGCTTGCACAGGACGCAGTGAATTGACTGTGGCCTGCACAATATGACAGTAACCTGCAGAAGATGACTGTGGCCACACTGGGTTACAGTAACCTGCTCAGAATAGTAGTGGTCGGATGCCGACGTCAGTGAGTGGCTGACAAGGTAGAAGTGACTTGTCCAGGTTATCAATGGTCTGCAAAGATGATAGTACTTTTAGTGGTGATAGTAACTTGCACAAGATGGCAGTTACTGTCTGAGCAACAGGCAGTAGTGACCAACAAAAAATTGTATTGTATATGTATAAAATAGGTATGGAGTGTAATAAATAACATTAATGCATTAGGACAATCATGCTTCTTAAAGCCAGTAGGTCCAATGCTTGAAAACTGAACTTATGAACCTTGAACATTTTTGCATTATCTCAGTGGACAAAGAATTCATTACTTACATATTGTGAAAAAAAGAGCCTATCTGTGCAAAGCCCTAGGTCACATCTGCCTGGCAATGTTTGATTGTCCGTGGATACATGTGCATTTTTTCAATTATAGCTCACTTTTATTTATGCAGGTTTTCTACCATAAGCAGTTACTGTATGACCTTACTAAAAGTATTTTGTAAACACTTACTTATAATGAATGATGCTGTGTTTAATCCTATTATTGTATATGGTTATATCAATATTACTTTAAGGTAACTTAGTTGGTACTGCAGAACTTGGCTTTGAATTTCTCATTCGGAGTTTTAAAAAAAGTCAATGTTTCAAGCTGTTACACAATAAAAGGATCTATAACAGTCTGAGGAACATTCTTTAGTAATTTCTAGGATAAATAATGCTAAATCATATTAATTCATCAAATGAACTTTTATAAGTCGGGGGTAGCAACTGGTTATCACTTAAGTTTCATTTTACAGGTCAGGATATAGAATTTTGTATGGTGTACTGTAGGAGGAGGTTGTGAGATGGTAACCCAATATAAATCAAGGCCTGATGTTATAACCTTGCTGCTGTTTAAAAAGAAAGGGGAGACTGCAGGTTAGTAACCATGCACAGAAAAAAGTTGAAGTAGATAACTTGACAACAGTGATTTGAAAACCTGGGGAGTGAAAGGTCATATTCCTGCAATTGCTTCCGAGTTTCTGAGAGGTCTGACTTGGTCCACTAATCATATGCCTGTCACATTTGACATGTCAGTCCAAGTCCTTTGGTGGAGCAAATTCATTCAGAAATGGAGCGATCAAAATATTTGGTTGGTGCATCTCATTGTTAAGACCCTTGCAGGTAAAAAGAATGGCACTGTTGGTGTTAAATGTAGTCGACAATAACTTAACCAGAGCTGTATGGAGGTGAAATGAGTTCTTCAGGTTAGAGCTGATAGACACAGCATCAACTTTGAGGAGGATGGTCACAGATCACAGTCAATCTGGGGGCTGGTTTCCTCCCTCTTTCTCCAGATCTCCAGTAAGACTCCCCACTGGCACATCTACAGGGTTAAGATTTCAGGTGAGTGGTCAAGCCAAAGCTTCCAGCACCCCCTCTGTCCAACCAGTGCTTAGTGTCCCTGCCCAAGTAGCTGACACACACACTTTGAGATTTGATTTATATACAAGCACACAGACACTCCTGGGGAAGGCTGGTACAGGTTCACTAGCAATGGCCCCTTCTGCCCAGAGTATAAGGTAGTACCAGCTGCCACCAACAACTATTACTTATCAGCTACTATAAGGCCCTTCCCAAAGGGTGACCAATTTTACTGTGCAATGTTACCATTATCCAAATGGTAAGTATGACCAACAACAAAGCTATTGGAGTGGGCTATACAGGGTCACCAAATACATATACAACTACTCTGAGCTTAAATATCTCTAACAAACTAGTCACAATTAAAAGGTTGAATATGTAATAAGTAATAAAACAACAAGACAATACTCAATAACTCATAGTGACAGAGTTCAGAATCACAGGAAATATTTTAACATTGCAGGACAGTCTCACAAATACAGAAACCATCTGTCTGCTGTCAGATGCAGAATAATTTGAAATGCTTCAGTCTGCTCTAGCTGCTAACTGGACAATTGAAACCTTTATTTTCCTGCAGATTTTTTTTTTACTTTAGTACCATGCAAAGTGATTATACTCTAGGTAATTCTTCCATGACCTGACAAATACAAAAAAAAATAATAATAATAAAATAAAATGCACAAATGCACAGGTAGTTAAAACATACCCAAAGGGGATGATGCATTTTTTGGCATTTAGCTTGAGGCCATGTTTCTGGACCAGTCATTTGTTTGGGTGAGACCCTCTTGTAGCTTATTCAGAATTGTTTTATTAAGTCAGTAATGTGAGTTCTTTACGCTATTGCAAATTTGTTGTCTTATTTTTGTGGATTATAATATTGTAGGACTGGTAATGTTGACATTTTACATGGACTGCTGGAGTGGTTTTTCCAGTGAGAATTGGTACTGCTGTAGTGAATAAATAAAAATTTTCTTCGCAAGTGAATGAGTTTCCTTGGGTAGCATGCAAAGTAAACAGTGTTTAACTTGATGGTAGGGCTGTGATTAGGCTATTGAAAGCTACCATCCTTGTACCAGTAAGAAACTGTTGCTTACATGCTAACCATACATGTTCCTAGCTCTATCGCAGTCCATCTGAATTTCATGAATTCCACCAGTCTCTCTCCTGCCTGGATATTTTTGTGTTCCGTTGTGGATATAAAACGCTTCCTCCAACACCATTGACATATACTACAACTATGGCTAGTTTTAGTTTTTAATTTCCTTATTTAATGTAAATTGTTAGCCATTGTTTTAAAAATAAATATAACTAGGGATAAAGTACTAGCAGTCAATACTAGTTGCTCCTTTTTTTACTTTTCAGCATGGCTTCTGCATCATGCCAAACACAAAACTGCCACAAAAAGAAAAATAGCGGATGAAAGAGTGTTTCAGCAGAAATGGACAAACTATTTCTTTGTTGAATCGAATAAAGTACTTTGCTTACTATGCAGAGAAGTGGTATCCGTTTTCAAGGACTACAATTTGAAAAGGCATTATATTCAAACACGCTTCAAATTAAGTGAATTGCAAGGAGTGTGTTGTAGGCAAAAAATATTAGATTTAAAAAAAATCTTACATTCCAACAGCTGTTTCGAAAATCAGCTACTCAGATTCCTTAGTGAAGGCAAGTTATGTTGTAGCAAATTTAATTGCGAAAACATCCAAGCCATTTGCTGATGGTGAATTTATTAATGAATGCCTTGAAAGTGTAGCAGACATAATTTGTCCTGAGAAAAAAATCAGATTTTTCTAAAAGAAGTCTATCACGCCAGACAAATTGCTAGGTGTGTGGAAGATATAGCCAAATATATTGAAAATACTTTGGAATCTCTGTGTGCAACTTTGAAGTTTTACTCCACAGCTTTGAATGACAGCACAGATGTTACAGATATGGCACAACTTGCCATATTTATTCGAGGTGTTGACGACGATTTCAGTATTACTGAAGAACTGGCCTCTCTGTTTCCACTTAAAGATACCACAAAGCCTGTTGACCTGTATGAAGCACTAAAAGCAACACTGTCAAGATTTTCCTTGACCATTGAAAACAATGGCATAGTTAACGGACGGTGCTCCAGCTATGGTTGGAAAGAAGGAAGGACTAACAATACTGATGGAAGATGATGCAAAACAGATGAGTAATGCGAGTTTCATGAAGTACCACTGCATTATACATCAAGGAAGTTTGCGTGCACAGACTTTAAAAATGGAAAATGTTATGAACGTTATTAAAACAATAAATTTTATACGATCCAGAGGATTAAATCACCGTCAGTTTCAGGAGTTTCTGAATACCTTGGAATCTAGCTATGGAGACACTGTGTACTTTACTGCAGTAAGGTGGTTAAGTCATGGTAAAATGTTGAAACAATTTTATGATTTGAGAATAAAGTGCTTTATGGAGTCAGGAAAGTCTGTACCGGAATTTGAAAATGCAAACTGGATGGCTGATTTAGCATTCTTAGTAGACATCACTGCTCATTTAAACAACCTGCGCCTCCAAGGTGAAAATCTACTAATAAATGACATGTTTCAAACAGTGACAGCATTTGAAGTGAAACTGAAATTATGGCACTGTCAGGTTAAGAATAACTTAATTCACTTTGAAACACTGTCTGAGCAAAGCCATGTAAATACTGAAAAATATGCGGCATTAATTAATAGTTTATCACAGGACTTTGAGAGTAGATTTCAAGACT
This sequence comes from Protopterus annectens, assembly GCF_019279795.1. Lineage (NCBI taxonomy): Eukaryota > Metazoa > Chordata > Ceratodontiformes > Protopteridae > Protopterus > Protopterus annectens. The sequence goes on from NC_056737.1 coordinate 306,708,492, forward strand.
TCAGAAAACACCAACAGCATTTCATTATATTTGATACTCCATTCTCAGTTGACATCAACATGCTGCCTGCAAACCTGCAACTGGAATGCATAGAATTGCAGTCAGATATACAACTTAAACATTTCTGCAAGTGTCTTTATTGGACTTTATAAGTTGAACCTGCCTAAAGAAAAATATCAGTCACTTCACGAACATGCCCTGTTCATGACATCTCTGTTGGGGAGTACGTAAATTTGCAAGCAATTTTTTCTCGTAAGAAGTATATAAAAAATAAAATCAGAACTAAAATTTCAGATGAGCATCTTGAAAATACTCTTCACATCGCCACTACCTCTAAAAAAACAGATATAGATGCACTGGTATCAAAATGACAGGCTCAAGTGTTCACATTAAAAAGTTTATGCTCATAATGTTAGCTTATTACACAAAAGAACAATCCTGACTGCACAGCTTGAACCTCCTGATATGGACACTGTATAACAAGAACTAGGACCAATATGTTTGAATTCTGGAAGGTCTGTGCCTGGCTGCACCCTTGTGAACAGGTCATGAATAAACATTGCCACTACTAATAAAGTTAGTTATTTGTTGAAATTTGTGAAAAAGTAAACACTGGAAAATCCTTTCAAATTTTCAGCAAACATTGGGAAACGAAGTTGGAGACGTCTAGTGATCTAAGGAAGAAGTACAAAAAGGTGTTACCTGATGATGCTATGCCTCATTGGGTGGAGCTTTAGAAGTAGTCAGCTGAAATGTGCACTCATACTGGAGAGACCACTGCAAAAAAGCAGGTGAGATAACCTTGTGAAATTGGAATGTGTTGTCGCATATTATCATGTTCTTTGTGGCTCTGTAGTAAGTGGGTGAACCATCATTCCCTGCAAGCTGTGCATCACCACTGATGCACCTTCTTTCATCTTCAGACCAGCCTCAGCAGATAGCAGTACAACAGCAACAAATCTTGCCAGTGCCAGATGTAGTCATGTCTTAAATATTTTCAGGGACAGATTCCAAAGACAGAAATGTGCATTTCCAAAAGGGTGCTCAGTTTGAGAATACCACTGATAAACCTTCTTTCTTCTTCAGACCAGCCTCACCAAATAGCAGTGCAACAGCAACAAATGTGGCAACAGCTTCATCCGAAGAGTATTCAGCACTTCATCGATGCTACAGAGTGACAAAAAGCAGAGGTCCAATATCCCAGTAGTGGAAACATTCCTACTGCAATGGAATTGGAAACAGAAGAATACACGAGCACTTTGGACGACATATGGACATTAATGACATGACGGAAGACATGGACATCTTTAAGAAACCAGCAAAATCAAGAGGTATGATCTCACACAAATGGAAGGGTTCCGTACCTGTTAATTTTTTGATATATTTTATAAGCGGCCCCAAGACAAATTCTGTTGACTCAATGCAGCCCCGGCAAGCGAAAAGGTTGGACACCCCCTGCTCTAAAGGATTTGATCCTTCTCCTGAGCTCTTCACAGACCTTTATATAATTGCCATTAGAGAGACCGAATTAAGCTTGTTCCTTAGGACTAGGATTTCATCCTTTTGTTGTATAGTTTGTTTATAGCAGGATACCTGCATAATGGGCTTATTCTTAGAATTGCCACTACACTGGTGGCAGATGGGGACAAATGCCTCTATGCAGGAGTTCTGATGCAAGTAAAAGGCTGTGATACAAGTAGTTGCTTTCGTGCCCAAATCCTCAAGGGGAGAAGAATTTTTAAATTTTATAAAATCATGGCTAGCCATCCACAGTGTGAACACTCATTCTAGAGGATTAAAACTGTGAAGTGACATCTAGACACCATGTGCAAAATAGGAAATAAAGGGGTTAAGGATGGATGGATGAATTGGCTAGGACAAACAGCACAGCCTTAAATAAGTTCTTAAAAGTACTGCCAGTGGTTGTAGATTTTTGTTGGGTTTTAAGGGAAAATGTGATGACTAGGCAGTTAGATTTGACCATGGGCCTTTTAGTGCATAGCAGACAGGTGTAATGCAGGCAATGGGGTTTTGTAGGTTTAGCTGCTAGTGGGGAAGATACTACCTGATCTAGGCAAAAGGAATTAAAAACAAAGTTATATTTGTTGGTGGTTGTGTATCTTTGTCAATTATTAGAGAGGAAATTTAAGTCACCAAGAAAAACTGTGCTTGGTTCAGTGGTTAAGGACTCAAACTGCAGGCAGCAAGGGCACTGGGAGAAATATTACAAAATTACAGAACACCATCTATAATTTGATTTACTGACATTAAGTTATCTAGTAGTTCAAATAAATCATGCCAGATTTACTACAAGGCAAGGAGGTTGAATAAATCTGGATAAACCCCTCCATTACCAGAAGGTCTGAATGAATACTAGGCTGTAAATCCAGGTAGAGAGGAATTATTTTTACAACACTGGGACCAAGTTTCTATAACTACATACTTATTCATATTTCTGTTCTGGGGTAAAGAAATCCTCAAGGTCAGCCAATTTAAAACCATTCACACTTCAAATACTTAGCAGCACCAGATTACAGGAGGTACAGTCCAAATTTAAACTGAAAGAACCCGAAGACGTACTACTACTATAAAAGCAATATGGCGAAATAGCCTTATCTGCTTAAGTCCAGTCTTTTCTGTCACTTACATACAGACCTCAACCATATATTTTATGTTCCCCAAGGTGAAGCACCCAAGACTGTTCACCTGTTAAGCCAAACATGTGAATCCAAACATGGACAATGATCAGATTATAAACATATTTAGGGGACAGTGACTAAGGGCTGTAGCAATATCCAAAATCCTAGCTGCAGAAAGACAGACCACCATAACCTGATTTTGCCCTGCCCAGTGAGTGGGAGATGGGTGCCTGACAACTCAGACACCTATGACAAGGACACCGTCTTGGGCAGCAGCATATATGGATGGCCTCAGAAGCTCAGGTGACTTGTATGCAGTGAAACTGGTAGATGCAAGTGTGTGTATAAGTATGCACATGTATGGTGTTTATAGATAGTAGAATCAGGTGTGGAAGTGAAGTATGAATATGTGATTTGAAGGGTCTGTTTCAAAGATCCATTGGAGGTTTTGGAAGGGTTTGCTTCAAGGCCTCAGTACAAATAGATTTGACTTGCTAGCACTCCAGTTTTGAAAAAAATATGTACAACTCTCAAAAATAGTTCTCAATTGGGTTTTTTTTTTTTTTAAACTTATCCTTTGTTGACCAGGTTAGTCCCACTAAACTAGTGGATACTTTTCACGGGAGACCCAAAGTTGTATTTACAGTTCTAGGTGAAATGTGGCCAGAGAATTGGGGAACTTACCCTACACTGTTTGACAGGTGTCATGGAATCTTTTGCATCCACCTGAGCAACCACCAACTCAGGCAGGTGGAACATCAGTTTAGAGTCTGATCTGAAGAATGGCGCGCACAGGAGTGCAGCACCCCTCAATGTTGCACTGCAGCATCAGCAGTTCAGTCACCTGGTGTGGGTCTACACCCCGCAGCCTTCTAGCCTTCCAGAACCAAGAGTGTGCGCGCTACCTGTCGAGTCACTCACTGCAGAACCAATAGTCGGCATTAAAATACAAACATAACAATCCAATCTTACAAATTAACAATTTTCAATGATCTAAAACAATTTTAAGTAACTGCTGTACCAACGCATGAAATATCAGCAGCATTAATTTTTTTTTTATTATTAAAAATCAAACATGACATGGGCAATCATACATTTATATCAATGAAAACAAACCATACTGACATAATTTTAGTTGTAATTATACCTCACAGATCATACTGACATAACTTCAGCTGCAAACATTATCTTCTTCTTTTGGCTTTTCCCAGTTAGGGGTTGCCACAGCAGATCACCTGTCCGCTCATGATTGGCAGTGGAGTTTTACAGTGTCGAGTTGCCAGCCCGGCGCCCAAACACTATACATCAGTGACGATCTATTCAGTCATTGTCAAACATTACATAACTCTTTCAAATCCTGCCTTCTTTTACCTTGTTCCTCCTATGCATGTATTGTTCCCACACTTCCCATTTTTTCCATGTAATTTGCTCCTACCCTTTTCTAAAAGATCCCAATTCCAGTTTGTTTTATCCGTTACTATACTCACTACTTCTAGTACAGTTGGTTTAGACTTTGATTTCCAGTTTCTATTCATTTCTTTTTTTTGCAGCCACCATAATTAAACTCAACAAGGCCTACTAAGTTTAGGTAATTCTGATTATGTATCATAGCTCAAAAAATAATTTCCTTAGTTATATTAATTTGCTCACCCATCATCTCTGTCAGAGTAGTCTGCAGGGAACTTCTGCCAACTCATTACACTCCCATAAAATATGTTCAATTATTTCCTTCTCCATCGCACCTTCAATGTTTGCTGTCTACCAGAGAAAAAATTCTTTGGAGTCTACCTGGGGTATAAAATACCTATATAAACACTTCCAAGCAAATAGCCTAAATTTTCTTGACTTTGTTGCATATTTGGGAGGCATACATATATTCCACCTATTATTTCATTGTGAATTGCTTATCAAGTCTCTCTTCCCAATCCTTTCTAACCCCCTCTGATTGATTCTTACAGTTATCATGCATTATTTTGTATGCTCTACTAATTATTCCTTTAACAGCAACTTCTGTTCTAGATTCTACTAAAAACTCTACCAGTGCTGGTCTTTTGCTTCGGATCCCCCTATTTCTCTTTGCCTATACTCTGATATCAATCCTTGATTGGAAAGCAACCTCTAGCTTGCAGTCAAATTAAACTTCTCATTCTATTACTTTTCCCTCTCTAGTTATTTGCTCCCAATACCTTGGGTCTTTTGCCAGTTTTCTCCAATAAATTTTAGTCCCCTCTTGCCTACTTGTCTGTATCCGTAATTGCAGTCATTCCTATGAGCAGAATCTCCTTTCTCCATTCCCATGTTAGCTTAGTTCTTAAAATACTTTCTGCTGCTTTAACACATCATCGTATGGTTATTGTTATACTCTTCAAAGATCTGCATCCACCATCCCAGTCTTTCATCATCATCCCACTTGATTCTTGCCATCTTCCACTCCCAGATAAAATCCTTCAGCTCTTTATTAATTGCAATCTACAACTTCTCGTCTGGTTGATAAAAATATGCCTGCCCTGTACATAAAACAAAAGGGACTAAAAACATTTTAACTGCTTTTATCTTGCTATCCATATAACAGAGCTTCCAATTCCTCAGTTTGTCTTATCTTTTGTTTAGTCTCTTCCCACATATCCTTAGCTGACAAACCAGAATCCTTTTTGAACCATATTCCCAAGTACTTCATTTTATCATGAACCCATAAATATGGATATTGCTGAACCAATGTGTGTGTGGGTACATTAGCAGCATTATAGTCAATATTAAATGTACTAATATGATGACCAATAACAACCCAACAATGTCAAACATACAACCACTGATAAACTACCCTCTGGTCAATGCAAAACAAAAAATAGGAAATCAATACACTCAATACATTGCACCAATCTATGATTTTGAAGGAACGTCTCTCACACACAAACTATCAGCCTGATTGCTCCAATCAGCAACCTGTATCATGTCGAACATTGGCAGAGTCCCAATACAAACGTCATAATTTACCCTAACATTAATAATATCTTGTTAAGGTGAGCTAGGACCCATCTCTTACTTGTTACAGGTGAATTCTTTTTTTTTTTTTTGAGGTAAATATTTCCAGTTGACATTGGTCTTCACATCACAAATTTGATTAGTCGTCATAATGCTGTCGATTTGCATTGGCTGTGGCCATTTCCATAACGAGGTTGTAGCCTTATTGGTATTTGTAAGGCCAACTCGCGTAATCCCATTACAGGAAAAAGCAACATAGGAATGAGTTTCACTTTTGAAGACCATAACCTATCAAAGATGGAGGCGAGACCCCCGTTTTAACCCAATGAGTAAGGAAAAAAAAAAAACATGCCACCAATCTACCTGACACTCCTCTACAGCACTGACACCATGATAGGTTACCCTGACAACTATTTTGCTAACATTTCCCAGAAGAAATAGAACCGCTACAGGACTTATAACAGACTAGAGTAACAACCACAGTCTTGCCCACTACTTCCAGGCTTCTATCAAGATGCAACATTCTTTTCCATCCCACCTTTACAAGATCAAAAATAACCTTACCATAACCCCACTGCACACCCTACTAAAATCAGACATTAGTACCTACCCCCAAAACAATTAACCATTTAGGGCAACTGCTCACTTGTACCAAAGTCCAATTCAGACCCATTACCATGTGTTGCCAATGCAGGCATTGGAAATAAATCACACACACCACTCACCCCACCCCCAAACCAATCCAAAATGGATTCTGTACACCACTCACGAAAATATCTACCATGATGGGTCAACTGATCCACAAAGGTTTGCTATGTAACAAAGTCAGAACATTAGAAAGATCACATCCCCAAAACCACTTATTTACCCATGTGGGGGGCAAAATAACCAGTTTACCGTTGCCGACAAGGAATATGACCAAGATGCTATACAGATGTCAGGTTGCTCAAAGCACCAATGAACGAGCATCTTCCAGGACAGGAGTTGCCACAAGCCAGAGTAATTTCTACTTCCTATCAAAGTATGTGAACAAGTAACAAAAATACTACGGTACACCTCTAAATCTGGAGATTTAATCCTCTGCCTTCTAAACTGACCTGGCCAAGTCTGACTCAAGGCGTTCTCACTCTTATTCAAAAAAAATTTTAACTTCAAACTGCTTAAACAAAAAATGTCCAAAAGGAGGGTCTGCCAGAATAACCTGCAAACAGCATAACCATAGCAAGCGCAAGGTCTACATCTTTTGAGAAAACCTCAACTGAATATTTACCCATCCTGTAAAAAAATGGCTGCATTAAAGGTCACTTTGGTATATATACCAGATATTAAACATCCAGATAAGAAAGTGAAGCATGGCTCAAAGAAAATGGAAAACAAAGTCAAATATTTAGAAGGTTGTAAGTTAACAGCCAAAGTTTTTTCATCATGACTCAGTATAATACCCAGATAAGTAAAAGAAATAGGACACCTGAAAATGGAAAACAGACAGAAGCAAATAGCCAAAGCTTTAATTTAAGTAAAAACTCTATAGTCTGAAAACTTCCAAGTCACTGCAACACATCAAAATGATGCAACACCTTTCGCCACTTTGGCTAAACATGCCAAAATGTCATCAGCACATAGTAGGCATCCACAAAATCACCCTAAGGTCTTAAACGCTAGACACAGGAGACTGACAGATGTACCAAAACAGCAGCTCTAAATAAAAATGCAAAAATTGACAAAGCATAACCATTACTGGTACCCTACTCCAATTTCTATCCCTGAAGACCATCTGGCCCAAACATTAACCTGAACAAAGCAGTCTCATTTTCAGCAAAAAGTCAATAAAGTGAGAAGGAAAGAAGAGTCAACCACTATTACAAATAGGCAGACTCAATGGACCTTATAAAAGACTTTTTCTGCATACAAACTGACAACCGAACAGCAGAAATATTACCAATAGTAACCTACAGCATCAGAAGAATGCTTTACTGTATTATGAAAAGTCTGCCAGTCTTGAAAAAAATTAACTCACTAGCCTAATCAATTATACAGAGGGATGAGCCTTTCTAATAAAATCGCCAAAAAGCTGTAAACATATCATAATCCTGATTCAACACTGAAATGAGGTTTTAATTGGTATCTGCAGAATATTTATCCTGCATCAAAAATAAAAAACTGAATTTTTTGGAGTCAGGTATACTTTCTCCTAATACAGTATTGGAGGATGTGGAGATTTCAACTATTACATAAAGCTTAAAAGGAAATTAGGGACCAGTTACTCACCTCTCTTGGCCCTAGCCAATACTACCTTAAACCATCAGGATCGGAGGCTCAAAAAAAAAAAAAAAAAAAAAAAAAAAAAGTCAGTTAAAACTGTAAGCTGCAATCCCCTCCCCCCAAAATAAACACCTGCTACGTGAAATTCACCAAGATAGACAAAACAGACTCTTACATTAACAAGCAAAACAGACTCTTAAATTAACAAGCAAACTAAGTACATGCCTGGGGGCCTTGAATAACTGCCCCAATGAACAAATCTTAACTGCACAACCTGCCATTTGCTGCTACAATCTGACCGGTTACAAAATCTGGAAAGTTGTCAAAATATCTTAGATTCACAGATGGTACAGCAAACTGAATTTTCCTGTCCAAGATGTCTATTACTTGGAACTTGGCATTAACCACCTCCTCAAGTACATCTGGCACTCCTTGGTCCATCTGAAGCTGCAATGCCAGCAACCAATTCTGCATCACTTCCGAGGACCCCTGTAACATTTTCTCTATAGTTTTTGTGAATTGTATGATCCCCCTTCTCAGAGACCATCCCACTGTACAATCATCTCATATTACCTTTAAAGGCATTTTTAAGCCACACCACAAACCGATATATTTCGACAAATTCCAAAGTTACAAAAAGAAAATGGCACACTTCCAATATCTGCCCAACCCTAAATATGCCCAACTCAATTCCAAAAAAGAGCAACAACCCAAAGATCACAATGAAAGAATCCTCAAATGTATATACACAACAGATATTTATCAGTAATAACTTTGTCAATACAACATAACCTATGGCATTGTGATGAAAACACATAAATACAAGTCCAGCTACAGCTAAAGCAAAAAACAGCTACAGGCGTATAGAGGGATAAAACCCTGGCCACAGCAAAGACAACCCAAGTTTGACAGCTTTGACTACAGAGCTGCTAGTAAAGGAGGATGGATCAAGCCCATATTGAAACAGTGCAGCTGGCCATGTATTGCCATGTTCCACAAGAACAGGAGTGGTACGTGCAAATGCAGCCTGGGTTGTGCACTTGCCTCACCAAGCCACTGCTACGTAGCAGCCCTCAACTGAAGTGGGGGCACTCGCATGGAGAAGACATAATGGCCACCAAAGATGATGCAGGTCACACAATTCTTCTCACCAGAGGGGAAGAGTTTGGCCCTGAAACATATGCTCTAATTAAAAGTATGTAGACGAGGGCACAAACCACACTTAATGCTTCCTTAATAATAGCATCCCTGGACAGCATCTGCCCCCTGTATAAGGGAATGAACAGGCTGTAGTCCAGCTGGGAAAGGCTTGACGGATGGCATGTACGGGGGGGGGGGGGATAAACAGTGAAAAATACATATTAAAAATAGAATCTGGGCAACTCAGTACCTTGATTGAGGTGATTCTTAGTAAATATACCCAAATATAATTAAAAAAAAAAAATTCTGGATATCTGAAAGTTCTTTTCAATGATCCTGGTAGCAAACACACTCACCAACATCATGCAATAGTTAACCACTGCCTTCAGGGCTAAGTATCTGTTAACATTTGCTTAGAAGTTCTAAATCCGAATATCAAACAGTCTACATGAAATAATTCTCACACCTCTCCATCTTCCCATAGGATGATAAGAGCAGGGGGGGATCAAGTGTTCCACTTGCATAAGCTGACACTACTGCATAAAAAGGATTTAAAGGATTTACCTGCGTGGAAGATTTCAGCACATGCATTTGTCACACTCTTCAGACCATCAGCATTTTATGACAGCAGACCAAACAATTATTATTTACACAATAAGCTAATCAGCTTGTTAACATACTAACTAGTGCTGCTCTGACCAAGCTGCTGTAACTAAAAAGCCAAGATGTCGGACATACAAATAATGCATAAAAAAACTATAAAACACAGCAGCCATATGCGCAACAAGTATACATAAATATTATACATCCATCTGCTTCAAAAGAGAAGGCAACTTAACCTATTTATATACAGGTATAGCAAAGTGCTACATATCACACAGAGAGACTAGAATTTTGTGCATGACTGCTTATGTTTGGTACATTTTCCACAGCTCCCCCCAACCCAACTCAACCAATTCCAGTACCAAGTGCATCACAATAATCACAAACATACCCGAAATAAAACCTTGCAGCACATATTGTACATCACACGAAAATAATAACTTTTCCCATTATAAAATGACAGTATTTTCCTTTTCACCCTTCTAACCAGTTACTACAAATGCTGGAACATGCTGCTAGTTTCCAATTTTCTTATAACAAGCAGTCCTATAGGTTCAAATGCAACAAAATAGCCATTAAAATAGCCATTAACATCTAGGAGTTAAATACAAATATCTTCCAAGGAAAAGTCCATGCCTCCGCTGATCTAAAAGTTTTACAAAGATTATAGGCAAGCCATGTTTTTAAACACCTTCATTAAATTATCACTTATGACATGGACAGGCATACATTAATAGAAAAAACATATTAACATTTTTCCATTTACATACATTACTTACATTTTCTCTCTTTTATAACTGTTCTTCAGTCCAACATTATGTAAATTGACCAATTTCTGCCCCCCCCCCCCCTTAAACCTCAGCCCTCCTCCTGAACATTATTCTGCATGTATGGTCCCCACAAATTCCATTTATTTCTATATAATGCGCTACTTCCCTTTTCTAAAGATCCATCTCCCAATCTATTTATTTATTTTTACAATATTCAATATTGCAAATACAGTTTTTACACCAATTCTGGTGGCTGCCAAAAAAGCAATTACTAGAAAAAGTAAATTAAACTCTTAAGGCTTTACTATGTCTAAACAATTCAGATCCTGTGCCCCAGCTCAAAAGAATCAATTCCTTAGTTACAGCCATTTGGTTACCCAGTATTTCTGAGAGAGTACTCTGCAGAGAATGTTTAAAATCTCCCAATTCCTTAGACTTCCAAAAATATTTCCCATGACCTCCTTCTTCCCCATCTCTCCTTCAATATTTGCCATCTTCTTCTTTCACCTTTTCCCCCCAGTTAGGGGTCGCCACTGTCTGCTCATGATTGGCAGTGGAGTTTTACTGTGTTGAGTTGCCAGCCTGGCGCCCAACCTTTCACGGAAGGCACACACACTCACGCCCTACTAAGGACAATTATTTTGGAGTATATTATTAGGGGTATGAAAATACCTATGCAAACACTTCCAAATATCCTAAACCTTCTGGACTTTGTTGCATACTTGGGAGCCATACATATGTCCTACCATTATTCCCTTGTAAATTGCATATCCAGTTTCTCTTCCCAGTCCATTCTAACCTCCTCAGACTTGATTCTTATAGTTATCATGCAATATTTTATATGCTGTTAATTCTCTCTCTAACAGCATCTTCTGTCTAGATTCTACTAAAAACTCTACCAGAGTATGCCTTTCACTTAGGAATCTCCTGTCCCTTTTTCTCTGCTTGTATTCGGACATCAATCCCACTCTATTACCTTTTCCTCTACAGTTATTTGCCCCCACTACCTTGGTTCATTTGCCAGTTCTCCAGTAAATTCCAGTCTTTTTGCATATTTTCTGCATCCCTACATGCAGTCATCCCTATTGGCAAAATCTCCTTTCGCCATTCTTGTGGCTTAGTTCTTAACATTTTCTTTTACTTTATGAATATAATATTCTATATGACTGTTATTCTTGTTGAGAATCTGCATTCAAGACCACACTCTAATTTCTTGGGCTTTTCCTGTTTCCTCATCATCCTTTTCCACTTTCAATTACAACTTTCTGCTTGTGCTATGTATAGGAACCTTAACTGTGTAGCTCTGAAGCACCCCTTTCAAATCAAGTAATTCTAAACCACATTGCTCTATTGGAAGGATCAGTGTACCCCACTTAACTCTTGCCCTCTTTCCCCCTCAGATAAATTCCTTCAGCTGTTTATTACTGTCCACAACTTCTCCTCTGGTTGATAAAAAATTGCCTAACCTGTACGCAACAATAAGGGACTAAAAATTTTAATTGCTTGCATCTATAAACAAGAACTTCCAGTTTCTTAATTTTTGTATTATCTTTAGTTCAGTCACTTCCCACATATCCCTAGCTGCCATCACAGTAGCTTTTTAATCCATACTCCTAAATACTTCATCTTCTTGTATATTGCCATGAATACAGGATTGCTGAACCAATTCATGTGTGGGTACATAAAACAAAGACTATAACTGCAAATTATCTTCATTAATTTTATATTCCAAAAACACAAGAAACTGTCTCAAAATATTCCCCAACACAAAGATGCCCTTTTCTGGATTTAAGTACAAAATAATATCTGCAAAAAAGCCAACTTTTCTTGATCAGCATACCAATTACATCTCTGAATCCCTTATTTTCTTTGCCTATGGCTCTAAATATAAAGCACAGCTTGCTGAAGAGAAACCCTCCCACTTTAATTCTTGCCCTCAATCCGTCATATATCCTCCCAATTCATCTGGTTACTCTATCAGGGAATACAAATGCTTCTACTGCCCTATTCATAAAATCCCATCTTTCCTTGTTGAATGCGTTCTCTACATCAAGACCCATCAACTACATGTCTATCATGCAATACCATATTTACATACTTAAAGGCTAACTGCGAGTTCATATCACTTGAGTGCTTAATGCTACCAAAAATAATAGCCATGCTCACATAAGGAGTTCCCTTCTAGCTAACATTCATTAAAAAAAAGATCTCAAAGTTAGGTTCAGCATACACAAGATACTTACAGCAGCTGCTGTAGGAAGTAAACCCCAGAGAAATACAGACTCTTAACTGGTTAAAAGAATCTTAAGCTACTAAGTAGGACCAAAACCTAAAACCATAATGTCAACTACAAAAGGTAGGAGCCTCAAGTCAGTAGGTTGAATATCTTAATACACTTCAAATATTCACTTGGCCTACTACTGTCTTTGAACTACACATATACATGTAAATATTTCAAGCATGGGCATTAATGCCCTTCTAGCCTGCCAATATACCATACCAAAACAGCTGTTCCTATAATAAGTGTCCTGGTTGTAATATCTAAACTAGTGTGTGCTTTAATGTAATTTGATGGTCTATTCCACGCAACAGCTGCTCTCTCATGGAACCAATTTGTACACTTTTCATTCCTATAGAATCTTCTACATACTAGTTTGTAATGACCCCGAACATTCCCAGAGGTAGTTGTCTCTGAATGCCCTATACACCTGAATAATGCCTCTTCTAATATCTATATGAGGAACTATACAAGTTAAGATATTTTAGTCTTAAAAATTTCACATTCATGGATGCCCTTGGTATATTTCCTCTGTACTTTTTCCAGTTTACTCTTGCTTGTTTTCTTATATGGTTTCCATATTATTTCATCATATTCATGTTTGGGTCTAATGTAACAAACAATGCCTTCATCATTTCTTTTTTCCTAAACTTTAAAAATTGTTTTATACAACCTGCAGTTCTATATACAACCTAAAGTTATATAACTATCACTAACCAATTGGATACGATTAGAAAAAACAAAGCTGGATCTACCCATATACCCAGGTCCTGAAATGAATCTACTGTTTCAATCACCATGCACTGCATTAAATATTCACCTTTCAATTTATGTCTCCCAAATCTCATATGCTTAGTTTTTGATGCATTTATCAGCATGTTATTCTCCTGTACCCAGTCAATTTGGTCAAGTTGTTTTGCATACATGCCCTAGCCACAGCGCACGTAATCAATCTATCCAATTTCAAGTTATCTGCATAAACACATACTTAGAACACCTCAGATGAAAAAGCTCTGAAAGATATAATCTAAAAAAAAAAAAAAAGTATAGGCTTAGAAAAGAGCTCTGTGGGTCATCCTGACTATAACCAAGAATTTCACCTGTACAATTGCTGTAGGATATTTGCCAAGTCTTATTTTTAAGCTATGCAGCTAACCACCTTATCAAGAGTACATAGGTTGGTACTAGGCTATCAGCCCTAGGACCTATACAAGCCTAGCCATAACAATTCCCTGGATATTTCTTCTCACAATATTTACTTCCCTGGACCCCTGTCTAGCAGGGCAACGGACGTGATCCCCGGGGTGAATTTCCTATCTCCCATCCACTCGTCAAGGTTCCTTTTAAAGAAGACCAAGGAGGTGCTCTGCTTGACGTGTATGGGCAGTCTATTCCAGAGTATGGGCAGTTTCTGGGTCAGGAACCTATCCCTCCAGCATGTTTTGTTCATTGTGATGACAAAGTTTAGATCGCTGGAGTGTATGGTCTAAGGGATTGGGATTTCTTTAAGTGGAGCATGTCTAACAGCTCAGGGTTTGACATGGCCTTGTATGTGAAGCATAGCTGGAGGTTTTTTTTTTTTTTTTTTTTTTAAAAAGACGGTTAGCATAGGGAATTTGCTTTAGGCCTGTTATTCTTTGAGCAAGGTATTTCTGCAGCCTTTCCAGCCGTTGCAGATGTCTTGTGAGGTACATACCAAACGGGGTGCTGTACTCTATAATGGGTCTAATGAGGGATGAGTACAGTGGGACAATTACTTTTTTCTGGAAATGCCCTTAGTGATGAAGTGTGCCACATAGGATTTCCTGACTGTTGTGGTGATGTGGTTATCAAAGGTGAGACCACTGCCCACCTGTGTCCCCAAGTCTCTCATCACACTTTCAGTGTTTAGTGTACTGCCACCTATGTGGTATCTAGTTGTTCTAATCACAGTATTTTATATATGACCCTGTCAAATATTGACATTAAATCTATATAAATTACATCACCGCACAATTTTTCATTCATAGTCATTATATTGTTATAGAAAATCATGTTACAGGTGGTAATAAATATGTTTTCATCATATACATGCTGATAATACGGTTTCAAGTCCCAACCTTGCCAATTCTGACAATTTATCCAATATTACCTTCTCGATTATTTTTCCACAAGGTGAAAGTAGACTAAGGGTGTGTAAGACTCAGAGTTTGTCCTACTTCCCTTTCTCCTAGAAGCAGGTTTAATAAGTAAAGGTCTCCAATCTTTTGTGGAATTTCCCCATATTTATATGGCCTAGTAAACAGATATAAGATATAAAGGTACTGTAAGCTCTTCTCTGGTCATTATGTTTTTTATCTCCTCTGTGCTTTGCTTGGATCCAGTTTGCATAGCTCTTTTTCAATGTACCTAATTTTATTTCAGTACAAGATTACCTAGATGCCAGAAGGATAACTTAACACTCCCTTTGTAGAGCCATTTTTTTTTTATCAATTTGTACATCTTTACTCCTTCCACGTCTTGTGTATAAAATGTCTATTATGCTCAATATCTCTAAATAAATTTTCTTCAAATTTTTTCTTGATCTCATCTCACACTGTACTTAGTTTGTCCAGCTTATTTCAGTTTTCAAAGTCGTAGTTAAACCTCTTTTCCATCTCTTATATTTTATGTCTCTCACTCTAATCAAGAATCTCGGTCTTATGGAAATATATCCTGACATGGTCTGCCTAGATCCGGATGTTAAACATGTTTTTTAATTTTTGCATTCAATTTCACTTTCAAAACTTTCCACATTCCTCCTGCAGTTTTTTTCCACTGAACGCATAACCCCAATGAGTTTTACACAGCGACTGTTTTGCTTCCATATACTCCGTTACTAATCTGTGCACTGGTTTAGATTTCACTTTGGCATAATTATCTAGCAACAAATTAACCTTTATAACCCCATGATCACTGCACATCAACGGTAGTAAAATTTGACGGGAAGTAAAAGTAATTTCTTTAGGAACACAATGTCTAAGTATGTCCCATTCCTTGGTGGTGTTCTTTTACAATCTGAAGCATTTGTTCTCGAAATATGTTGTAAATAATTTCAATAATGTTGCTGAATCATTACTATTCCAGTCCGTTTCTGGTAAATTTAAGTACCCAGACATTATTATTATTTGCTGTTATGTTTCATGCATGAAATGTATGAATTATGAATTCCTCTAGGTCATCAGCATTTGACTTTGGTGGTCTATACACTCCAACAATTGTTGGATGTTCCAGGGTTATCTTTATTGTCACAGTCATACAATCTATAGTATATGTTTTATCACTTAACATGTAATAATCACAGGTTTCATAACCATCTTATATTCCCTATCATAACACTGCCACCTGATTTTTATTAGAGAATGTCAGTTAAAGTAACATTTATATCCTGCCAGAACTGGTTTCCAGTCATTCTTCTTTAACCATGTTTCACAAACAATATCAATCTTGTGGAAACACAGCAAATTTTCCAATAAAAAAACAAAAAAAAGCTATTACTAATTGCCTTAGCATTAACAACCATCAAAGATGCATCAAATGTTGCTGTGAACTGTTATTTTCGACCTGCCAAAAATCCTACCTAGTGTTTGTGAAATACTGGAAAATATTTGCTGCAAAAATTCTCTTCCCCGATCATGACAAGTGCACGACATCCTGTCTGAACACGTGTGCCAAAAATTAGGCTCAGTTACTAAACGCATTTTTTTTTTTTTTTTTTTTTTTTTTTTTTTAAAAATGGGACATTTTTCATGTAGGTAATTTACCCAAAAAATAATAAATTCACTTTTGACATGAGCATTGGAACACAAATTACAAGTGTTATTAGGTGTTACCTTTAAATCTTATATATATAGCATTTATTACACTGGCATACTCTTAAGGAATCCACGTGCAATGCAAATAAATTCTAAAAGAAAATAAGAATTCAAAGAGAACTTAACTTCTGTGAGAAAAACAAGCAAGATACAAGTAAATATTAAATTAAATACAATAAAGTTGTTGCTCTGACTGTAGAAGTTCTGAAGGTCACAAAAGCTGGAGCTCACTATGGCAGCTCTTTTCAACTATGAAGATCAATAAATCACAAACCAAGACAGAATTGTTATTTGTAAATCACCAGTAAAACACAATAATGGAATGTAACTCCATATACTATTGCTATTTGTCATAGCCAAATTACCTCAACTAAACAATCAACAGCAATCCTTCACATTATGATGGTCTCACAATAAGTCTGACTTTACAAGTGTTCTTCCATTAAAAGGGGAATTCATACTATAATGTCATTTCACAATATTATGGAAATACAATGGTGGAAGTGACTGCAGAAGCATACGTGGAACGATGGCTATTAACGCCAATCTGCAAAGAGGGCCTACTATGGTGTTAGTCTGAGTACAAACAACATACCAGTACTCCAAATGATTTTGGGTGTCCATTGTAAAGATATCTAAAGTTAAAACAGAAGTAGAAACAAAAACAGTTTGACCGAAACACAATTTTGGAAGAAACAGACACTGGTATTAAGACAGTTAGCATGCTAATATGGTTACCAACAGTCAGCAGTTTCTACAACTGAAAAGCAGAAAGACGTTTTAAAATATAAAAATGTTACTAATTAAGCTAATAAAGGTGCAAAAGTGCAAGACACCTTACTGCTGAAATGTTTTTCTTTGATTCAAAAGTCTCTACATTAAAGGAGAAAGTTTATGGAAACTTCATTTCTGGGTGTGCAAAATGCATTTCTGACTAAATGAAAGCAAAAACAGTCAAGTTAGTGGCACATATTATGATGCATTTAAAGTCAGCAAAGAATGGTTCACACATTTGAAGCAAAGGTGTGATGTTAAGTGTGTCAAATTATAGCGAGGCTGCAAATTCAGAACAAGCAGTAGCGGAGTTATTCAAAACCTTGTGGATAACAAAAGCACTATCCTTCAGCAAGTTTAAAACTGTAATGACCAAGGATAGTTATATGTACAGAAATGACAAGGCAAACATGCACCACAAAAAGAAGGAACCACTTTACCTGGATACAAGCCTATAAAAAACAAACATTGGTCCTAGCAACAAGGTTAGCCTATGAGAGTTTCAAGCAAATAACAGTGCACCACTCCTGAAACCCCAATAATAGGTTCATAGGTCGGTACTAGGCTATCAGCCCTAGGGCTGATACAAGCCTAGCCATAACAATTCCCTGGATATTTCTTCCCACAATATTTACTTCCCTAGACCCCTGTTTAGCAGGGCAACTGACCAGGGTGACTTTCCCATCTCCCATCCAACTGTCAAGGTTCTTTATGAAGAGTGCCAAGGAGGCGCTCTGCTTGACATGTATGGGCAGTCTATTCCAGAGTATGGGGAGTCCCTGGGTCAGGAACCTATCCCTCCAGCATGTTTTGTTCATTGTGATGACAAGGTGTAGATCCCTGGAGCGTGTGGCTCTTGAGGGATTGGGATTTCTTTAAGTGGAGCATGTCCAACAGTTCAGGGCTGTGCAACCAACAGCATCAAAGGCAGCTGGATGACCAGACACCTGAATAATGAATGGGAAATACCAATGTTGGTACACCATTCTTGCAACTCCAATGGTGTGCAACCACTAACAGACCATTCCCACAACTAGGGTGTGTTCTAGTACTGCAACAAGACAGCCTGGGTGACCAAGGCACCTGTTTAATGAATGAACAATTAAGTCTTTTCTCATTTTGTATAATCACATTTGGAAAGGAACATACTTCCACTTGTCAATGACCCTGCATTGGTCAAATCACTGAAGGCTCAATCTAGCTCCATCACACTTGTACACCACACCACTCGGGCAATCTAGCCAGTGAACCAAGTTGGATCAAATTTAATGAAACTTTACAGCAAAAAGACATTTGCAAATGTTCTAAGGTGACAAAAACATAATAGTCAAGCAATTTTGCAAGACTATGAGACTCTTGTGGCCTTCAATCATCCACAGTTCCAATGCATTTGAAAAAATACAAAAGCCACCATTTCTGCTCAATCAGTGGGGTCAGATAATGATGCCAGTAAGATGATTCAGAAATACAAAAAGAGCTCACAACCAAGAAGCAAAAAGAACTTTAGAAAATCAATGACAGACTACAAATGGTCACATCTTCATGATTATGATCTAGACAATTCAGAAGATGAAAGAACCATGTGGAAAGTTGTGAAACCAGTTGTGAGAAGTTCACAGAGTTCAGTGTCTGAACGTCCTCAAAGACATACAATTAAGAAAACATGGTGCTGGACTGTTTTAAGTACATGTAGAAATAAACATCGGAGGCAGACTTTTAGAGTGTTTTATCACAAATGACAACAGCTATTGCATGAGACAAAGATGCAGAAAACACCACAGCCTGACAGGCCTCCTACTTAATCAATGAATGATGCTACTTGGTACAAACTATTTAAGCATTTATAAAATTATGCATGTCTTGAGATGGAGCTATTAGTGATTTACAAACAGATCCTATATGGTCTGCCAAGGTTCTTGCAACAAAAAAAAAAAAAGAGAGAGATGCTACTGCAATGCAGTAAATATTCTGTACTTTACATTAATAAATAAGAACTGGTTTCAAAAAGTTTCCTACCAACACAGCAAACAAGCATTTTTTAAACTGAAAGAGTTTTTTTTTTTTTTAATTTTGAGACTAGAAATAACTTTAAGAATTTGTTTTCTATGTTGCACAATAATACGTTTCCACTTTATGATGGACCACTGTACAACTGACTTAATTTGGGGATTCTCTATAGGTTTGTTCAGAAAAGGCTATTACTTTTGTATAGCTTACCCATTTCATAGGTTCATAGATTAGTACTAAGCTAACTGCCCTTGCGAGCCATTTTAAGCTTAGCCAATTATCCCTTGTGAGACTCAAACCCTGCACCTTGTGTTTGTAAAGCAAACACCTTAACCATTAGGGGCCACCCTCCCTTAGAGAGAGAGTACTGGCCTGTAGAAACTATCTAGAGGAAATGTGCCACATGACACTGAGATTAACCCTAACGAAAACGTTATGCCCAAGCTCCTCTTCTGAAAGGCAACAACTAATGTGTCTACCAGGTTTAACATACACAAAATGTTTACAAGGGAGACATGCCCAGAACAATGCAAGTAAAAAGTGTTGTATGAAAACAGCACCCATTCATGCAATAATGCACTTTTAAGCAAAGGTCTCGGATGCCTTTGGATAAAATGCCACAGATTTTAAAAGATGTATTTTATAATGGAAGAGAGTAAATGACTCCACTGACTCCAGCCTGCTGAAGTGGGTTGACTGCCCAGATTTCTCTCCTCTGCCACACTGCCCAATGGCATGTCACTGCTGTTCTGCTGCAGAGAAGGCAGCACCCTAAAGGCATCTTTTGGTGAACTACGTTTCCCAACCAGTGTACAGTCACATTGTAAAGGGAAATGGAATTTAACTTTGCACACTCCCCACTGTCTGAAAACCAGCAGCAACTGATTCTGCATTTCAGTTCAGCAATCATGGTCAAAGAAAAATCTATATGCCTGAAGTACACATTTTCCTGGCTGTCACAACACAAGTATCAACTCCTTCTATGCACAGGAACTATAGAAAGTAAAATACACAAACGTTGAAAAACAGGGAATTGAGGATCCCAGGAAACAAGCATTTTATGTACCCCACTCAAGGAAAATAAATTCCACAAGCAGCCCAGTCTAAAGGGATATCTGGTGCTTTCACTGTAATCACTTTGACAGTTCTTTCCGATTTTTAGGTGAATTTATGCAACACAAGTTTCTTCCATTTTTTTCTACCCTTGACATTAATATAATGGGCTTCCAATTGCCAAAAGTGGGCCACTGCTGTCATTAACATGTGCTGTGCCACACACACACACAAATGGACAGATGTCCTGTTTTGCATTAAAATGGAGAAATCTGAACTTTGCAGAGCTATAAATCATCATGAAACACCTTCCCAAAATGCTTGTGTAAAAGATATCCTGAATTGGTGATGCTGACAGCAGCTTAGAAAGTTTACCATTATGACAAGCTGGGTGAACAGCAGGAATATATAATCCTTTGACAAGCTGGGTGAACAGCAGGAATATATAATCCTTTGCCATGACTACCTGGTTTCCGCAAGTCAGAAGAAGGCCATCATCAAGATACAAGAATACCTGCACAAATCAAGAACGTTGGTTGTACCACCTCAACAGATTTGAGAACAACTAGAGACCAATGACATGCCAAATTGTAAAGTCCAGCATAAATGGCTTTCATGAATAAATGAAAGAACCTCTCGACAAGAGTGCAAGCATCTTGGAGGACCAAGCCATACTCCAGATAATATAGTGACAGAATATAGAACTTTTACTTCTGAAATTAACAGGCTGACACACTTCGGTCCAAGGAGTCTTAAAGCCCCCACTTTTGGCAGTAGTAAAAGAACAAAAAGGAACAGCAACAGTCTCCCTGCTTATTTCAGAGGACAAGATGCACTCTCTCTTTTACTTTTAAAGGAGGCAGTTTATCTTCGGTCATATTGTCTTGGAAGATACGAAAGTCAGACAGTGGTACAAAAATGTCAAGGTATTGCTCTCTGCTGTGATGTCACTTATCCAGCTGGCTTGTATGAAAGAATCCCACATGCAGAGGTAAAGAGAAAGACTTCTAACCCTAACCATATCAATAAGGGGAAAACCAAAAGGAGCTGGGAGTGTCAAGATAGTTCCTAGAAAGGAGCTTCTGCCACCTTGACAATGCAAAGGACCTTGGAAATTGTGCCAACAGCATGACCCTGCTCACAGGTTTGCAAGCTCTTGGGTTGCTGCTGATCCCAGTGGGAAGAAAGTCTCATTTGGCTTTACTACAACCAAACAAATTACACTGAGGCTGATGAAAAGAAACACATACCAGAAGACAGTCTGGCTCTATTCTAAAATCACCCAAGTACCAAGCATAACAATACCAGACAGGGATGTACTGAAGAAACCTGTCCTTAAATCCTCAGCAAACAGCATCAACTGAAGACATACGTGGTGACAAAACAACCGATTCCATGGCACTCCATGGAAGTAGCCTGATTACACCGCATCTGACCAAAGTTCATTTTGCAATCTGAGCACTGGGGAATCCAGCCTCAGAGTGACAGGAATGAGTAACTAAGACCATCTCATTTATTCCTTGGGAGGGGAGACATCTACTTCAAGAGCAGAACACAGGGGAAAATCCAATATTCTGCTGTAACAAAAAGGCACTTGAGGGAGACAGCCTAGTCAAAAAGTGCACACGTAATCCAAATGGGCACATACATCAGTGGTATGCAGAAACAGCTCTGTATTGCCAGTCACTAAAACCTTCTTGTCCACAGACAGGGAGAAAGCTATTAAGTCTCAACCTCCCTATAACATAACCACTATCCCTGGCTCTTGCCTCTCCCTCCTGGGAGATCCCAAGGAGGAGCAACCCATTTATGAGCAAGTCTCAGATGTAAACCTCCTTTCAGAAACTGTTTGACAACTAACACAGACAAACAAGGAGCATCTATGGGCAGACATGCTGAAGTGGCCACAGCATGACACTTTATACAGGAATAAGCAAAGCAAGAGGACAGTAACTTACACAAATACTTTATGACCAGTTGTACAAAATCCTTGATTGGCCCCTGGTTATTGGTTGGGCACCAACTAGAAAATTCCTTCCACTTACCAACACAGGATGTTCCAGTAGCAGGCTTGCTTGCCTCATTTTGTATCTGCTGTATGTCCTTCTGAAATAAGTGACAAAAAGTATTAAAAATCATTCAGTCAGATGAATTTGATTGATAGTGGGGGGTGCATCAAACTCCCCCTTTCTTGTGTGAGTAGATCCAGTCTGTGATGAAGCTTGTGGTAACTGCCCTTAGCTAATTCAGTAAGAAGGAAGAACCAATACTGTCTGGGCCAAAAGGGGTCACCACAATTATTTCTGGAATACTCTTGAATATTCAGAATTACTCTAGATATCAGTGCAAAGGCTGGAAATGCATAAAGGAACATTCCCTTCCAAGGGGGATGAAAAAAAGAAGTTGTGTTTTACCATAACATTCCATCCGTGTTGTTGATGTTCTTCCATTCATCACTGATGGGTTCGGTTCTGAGCCTCTCAGAACCATGTTGGCCTAATACCAAGCTCGCATACACCAAAAACTCTCGAGCTAAGCTGCTACCCATAATGCCCTTCTCCCCATTACCTCAGATCGAGTTTGCATAAGACATAGAAATAAAGCAGAGGCCATTTCTGCGCAAAAACCCTGACACACCACAAGGACCCAGGAGATCCACCAGGGGCCTTTGGTGGGGGGACAGAGGGTGGGGTGCAATGAATGGAAGATCATCAACACAGATGGAACGTTATAGTAAGACAGAACTTCATCTGATGTTGTTAATTTTCTTTCCATTCATCACTGATGGGACAGAATCCCAAGCAACTTGAGGAACCTGGGTGGCCCTTATGGAAGAACATTCCTGAGCACCATTGCGCCAAAGGGCGCTCTTGCCCTAGAGACCATATCCAACTTGTAATGTTTGATGAAAGTGTGTGATTTAGCTCAAATGGCTGCTGTGCAAATGTCATCCATAGAGGCTCTGGAGTGAAAGGCTACAAGTGGTTGCTATATCTCTAGTTGAATGTGCTTTGATATTGTGAGGTCTAGACTCGTTTGCACATGAATATGAAAAAGAAATACAACATCTGAGCCACTTTGATAAAGTGACTTTTGAAACAGCATATCCCATTCTTGGACCAAAGAAGAAAATGAAAAGTTGGTCTGACTTGAGGATAGATTTTGTCCTGTCTAGGTAAAAACGTAGCTGCCTATGCACATCCAAGGAGTGTAGGCAGCATTCTCCTTTATTCGAATACTTTGGGAAAAAAACTGGGAGCTCGACGGATTGGTTCACAGAAACATCAGAAACCACTTTGGGAAGAAAGATGGATTAGTACGTAGAGATACTCTTGTCTTTATGAAATATTAGGTATGGCCTCTTGATGCACAAGACCTGTAATTCTGAGATCCATCTAGCTGAAGTGAAGGCTACCAAAAAGAAAGATTTCCATGAGAAATTTGAGGTCACATTTTGCAGCAGGCTCAAAGACGGGGTTGAGACAGCGACTGCAGTACTAGGGACAGATTCCACTTCTCTAAGGGATGCCTAATTGGAGGTCTGCTGTGAAACACTCCTTTGAGAAATGTCCATTTGCCTATGCAAAACCTAAGTGGAGTGCCCTCTAATCCGTTATGGAAATTGCTGCTATATGGACTCATATGGTAGAGGCTGATGCTCCATTTTCAAAGAACTCACATAGGTATTGAAGGATGACAGAGACCGGAGCCAAGAAGGGTTCTAGCATCCGTTCTTTAGACCACTGGGAAACCTTTTCCATTTATCTCGATAAAGTTTTCTGGTGGATGGTTTATGGGAGGCTAGAATATCGCGAACAGGTGAGGAAAGTGCTTCCTGCCTGGTAACTAACGGAAGTGGAGAAACCAAGCCGTCAGCTTGAGACTGGACAGATTTGGGAGAGTCAACCCTTCTGGGTGAGAAATCAAGTCTGGACTAGTGCCCAGGATCCATGGCGGCTGTAACAGATGAGGCCAGAAGAAGGGGAACCATACCTGACGAGGCGAGAATGGGGCAAGGAGGATCACCTTGCATCTCAACAGAGTAGCTTTCTTTAAGAATAGAGGTATCAAGGAAATAATCGTGAGTCAGAATCTCTCGAGGACTCCCCCTCTGGGGGGAAGAGGGCAAAGTAGCTACTGCATTTGTTGTTCATAGGGGAGGTCGAAGAGGTCACAGCAGGGCTGGTCCCATCGGCAGAAATTTCCGCCATAACTCTGGGATTTAGAGACCACTCGTGTGGAAGGACAATGCATCTGCTCAACCTGTCCACAATCACATTGGAACTCCCTGGGATGTGCATTGCTATTAGAAAGCGGTCGGAAGCTATCACCCAGTGCCAAATTCTCATGGCCTCTTGACACAGGGGGTAGAATTTGCTTCCTCCTTGCTTGTTGATGTACCAGACTACTGACATATTGTCTGACTGAATTGCAATCGTTCCAGGGGAAGAAGTGGATGTAATGCCTGCAATGCCAACAGCACCGCTCTTAACTCCAGAACACTGATATGCAGGTTGGCCTCTAAGCTCGACCACGTGCCTTGGACTGTCTTTCCCTGAAAATGGCCCCCCACCCTATCAGGGAAGCATCCATGGTCACAGTGGCATTGGGCTGAGGGAGGTGAAAGGGGCAACACCAAAGTTCTGCATCTGGCCTCATCCACCAGAGGAGATCTTGCTTGTAAGAATTGGTTATGAGCACCTGCGAGTTTCGGGGGTGAAGATTTGCAAATAACTGGGACAATAGGAGATATTGTAACAGTTTCATGTGGAACCTTGCCAGAGGAACTACTGGGATGGCTACATCCATGGACCCCAGAGCCTGGAGAACTTCCCTTGCTGACACCTTCTTTTGACAGAGTATAACACGCACTTGTAATCTTAACCTCTGAAGCCTGTGAGCTAGGAGAGATACCAGACAGGACTGAGTATCGAAAACTGCCCCTATAAATTCCATCTGTTGGGTGGGTTCCAAGTTGGATTCCTCCCAGTGTACAGGGATTCCCAGGGCCTCTGCTAGTGAAAGTGTGTATCAGATGGCCATAGTCAGAAGATGCTTGGTGGGGGTGGATAGGAGCCAATCATCCAAATATGGAAACACCTGGAATCCTTGAAAGATCAAGATGAGCTGTCACCACTGCTAGACATTTCGTGAACACTCTGGGGGTCGTCGAGAGACCAAATGGCAGGGCTCAGAACTGGTAATGGTTGGCCCCTAGCCGGAAGCGAAGGAGACTCCTGGAACGTTTGTCCATTTTGATGTGGTAATACGCATCCCAGAGGTCTATTGAGCACATCCAAACATCCTCCCTTAAAAAAAGGAGAATGGATTGAATAGTGACCATGCGGAACTTGGTTTGCACAACTGATTTAAGTGGCGGAGATGCAGGATGGGTCTCCAATCCCCAGTTTTATTTGGCACTAAAGAATCAGGAGTAAAACCCGGATCCACATTGGTCTGGAGGGACTGGTTGGATGACTCTTGGCACAGCTTTGTTATCTCTGAAGCTGCTTCTTCCCTTTGATTGGGTGGAACATCGGGATGGTTTTTTGTAGGTTTTGGGCAGGAGATTAGAAGGATGTAGTAGCCTCTGGAGATTATTCTCTGCACCCATCTATCGTTTGTAATAGAGTACCAGGCAGTTTGGTGCAGAGAAAAACGAGCCCCGACTGCTTCCAGAGGAAAGCAATCGGGCAACACTTCAGGAGCGTTAAGACCGCCCAGAGAAGGAATCTCTAGAGTCTTGGTTACGGGGAACCCCTCTGCCCCTAAAGGGGCATCTTCCACCATTAAAATCCCCTCTGCCTCTGGGGGAATCCTCACCACGTGCGTTACCGAAACGTCCCAGAGATTTCTTGTGCCAGATTTTCCCACTCCTCTGGTTCCTGGGAAAGGAACGTTGATGCTTGGAATAATATAGGCCAACAGCAGACAGAGTATTTCCACCTTGCCCGCACCAGACTAGCGCGTCCTTCACTTTAGAACCAAATAAGGAAGATGGTTCAATAGGGGCATTCAAAAAGGAGGACTTTAAGGAGTCCACGAGGTTGCAGATGCACATCCAGGCATGACGCCTCATGACTGCCTGCACTCGCAGCTCCGGCCGCCCCTTCGGTTGCGTGGGAGAGCAGCCTCATGGACGAACTGGAAATAGATTCAAGGGTGGCATGTTGAGAGGCAACCTTGTCCCGTGCCTAGTCAGAAACTTGACCCATGAGGGATCCAGAAAGTTCAGTAGTCAGATCTCTTTGGAGCCTCATGAAGTGTGCCAAATAGTTCAGGGACCTGACAGCAAAGGTCGCTGAAGAAAAGGCTCGCTTCCCCAGCCTGTCCACAGCCAGAGACTCCCTGTTGTGCTGGTGGACAAGTAGGACTTTCTTCCACTAGATCCTTTATAGTGGCCACCACCACCACAGCATCAACTGACAAACCTTTAGACCAGTATGGATGCTCTTCTGGAGGAGAAAGAATCTTATCAGGTCTCTGGGGAATGGCCTCAATAGAGTCAGTGTTCTGCCAAGCATGCTGCATGACGAGCTGGATTAACTTGACAGGCAGGGTCACCAAAAAGGTAGAAGGCTGGCAGCGAAGCGCCTGCAGGAACACAAATTCCTCTAAGGAAGGGTTGGAGGGCTTCCAGCCACCCTCTGTTTTAATACTTCCAGGATGTCTTCCGAAGGAGACATCATCCGGGGGTGACCGTGGGGACCCCTCCCCATCATCATAGTCCATGTCCTATGTCAAAGACTCTTCAGGAGAGTCCATGTGCTTCCTCTTGCACAGTTTCTTCCAAGGGGGATGCTCAATGGGAATATCTGAGGAAGACTCAAAAGGGAGGCTACCCAGAACTGGAGTTTCCTGAGGCTTCTCCTCCCGGTGGTCCGGGGAGGTGGCTCGTAGTAGCTGTAGCTCAGAGGGAGCAGGATGAATTTCTGACGTTGGAGGAGCGCTTCCCAAAGCAAGCAACCTCTTCACCCAGAAAGCAAGCCTGCCCAAAGAGGAGTGGGAGCCCGGAACAGAGAAGGACAACCTCAGAACCGGGGTCACACCCCACTCTGCCAGACCCGCTCCCAGAGATGGAGCCTCAAGCAGAATCGGGGCAGGCATTATCCTCTGATCAGAGGACGGAACTGATAAAACACTTGGAACTGTGCCCTGAACAGAGGACTCTGTCCCCCCCAAACATGAGTATGAGGAAGGGATGGTTCCATCGGAACCAAGAACCAAAGGGATGGCCTCGAAGCCTCAGTGGCAGTCACTGTCAGCACCGAGGAACAGGTTTCCACAAAAGACGTCGGAACAATCGGCTTCAGAAGTGCCCTGAACAGAGGACTCTGTCCCCCCAAACATGAGTATGAGGAAGGGATGGTTCCATCGGAACCAAGAACCAAAGGGATGGCCTCGAAGCCTCAGTGGCAGTCACTGTCAGCACCGAGGAACAGGTTTCCACAAAAGACGTCGGAACAATCGGCTTCAGAACAGATGGATCCAAAGGAGGAGAATACGTTGGAGTCCTAGGAGATATAGACCCTAGTCCTAGAGGGGGAGGAGTCTTTGGAACATTTGGTATCCCTGTGGCTGTTAACAGCTAATTCAACAGGTGCACCACATCAAGTTCGGATAGACTCCCGGTGGACCTTGTGGATACTCCTGAAGGGGAGTCGGGTTGATCCAAAAAAGGGCTATACATTTGACCCAGGAATGGATCCAAAAGAGGGGGAGTATCAGGTCCATGATGTCCGAGCTGATGAAATCCAAAAATGTACACATGGCAAAAGACACCATGGCAGATGTACAAGATAAAACCAGCTGAAGTTTCATTAAAAACAGAAGTAAACGCTTTCAGGCAAACCTGCCCTTCATCAGAAGGTCTGATGAAAGGCAGGTTTGCCTGAAAGTGCTTACTTCTGTTTTTAATAAAACTTCAGCTGGTTTTATCTTGTACCTCTGCCATGGTGTCTTTTGCCATATATACATTTTTGGATTTCTTCAGTCTTTGGCATAAAGACTTTGGTGAAGGACTTCAGTTTTTTGGCTGTCTGAGCTGATGGCACCATAGTCTCTAATTTGGAGAGAGGAAGCAAAGGAATCACTGGTGCAGTAAAAGGGCTCAGTGCCGATGGGGCACTCAATCAATGTCATCAGTTCCAAGATGGTGACAGAGGTTGGCACCGCTTTCAACGTAGTCGAAGGCAAGATCTGTGCCATGGCTGGAGGAGTCTGTGCCAAAGGTGACACCAACGAAAATCTGGTAGTATCCAAGACAGCTCGAGTCATAATGGTATTCGGAGCAGAACTCAGAACAGTAGTAGTTGGAGCTGAAGTAGCAAGTCTATGCTCCAAGGAAGTTCTGTGGGCCTTATGTTTAGATGTCTTACCCCTATCACCAGTGGGTGAAGATGGATCAGAATGGGGATGTTTCTTGTCCTTCATTGGAGGGGTTGAGACCTCAGACAGAAAGGGCCTCTGAGAAAGGAGAAGCAAGAAGGCCTTTCAAAATCAATTTGTTCTTGCATTCATTCAGCATCCACTGATTGAAACGTTGACAGATTTGACAGGGGGGGGGGGTTTGAAGAGAGAGAGGAGTAACCCCCAGGTAATAAATGCAGTCATCATGACAGTCACCGTTAGGGAGTTTACCATTGCAAGAGGTGCAATGCTTAAACCCCGAAGACCCTTTTTTTTTCCAGACATGTCCACAAGCACAACAACAACAACAAGTTTACTAAACTAGAGTCCTAAAAATGGAAAACACCTGTAAAGAAAAGAAAGAGGAAAGAAGATACCAACAATGGTATCAAGAGATACCACAAAGGTAAGGAGAGGGCATACCAACAACGGTAAGAATTACCCAATGGGTAGAGCTAGGTATGAGAAGTTACAAATAACTGTAAACGAGTAAAGTAGAAAGGATATAGTTTTAGAAAGTGACTAGATAAGAGATATATATCCAAAATATCAAGAAAAATACCACTTCACTTGAGAGCTCGGTGAAATGCTGCTATATGGCTATGCGGCAAATCTGGGGCAACAGGGAGAAGGGCATTGTGGGTAGCAGCTTAGCACGAGAGTTTTTGGTGTATGCGAGCTTGGAATCAAACCCATCAGTGATGAATGGAAAGAAGATTAACATCATCAGATTGAATCTTCCAGGCTTGCTTGCTTGTTTAGCTGTGTTTTAAAAGAAGGTGAACAGATCTGTTTGAAGTCTTCCCACAACAGGGTCAATTATTGGAATATCCCCTTCGTTCAATTTCTATGATTTGTGAGGGACTGTCCTTGGTCCAACTCAGCCTGTCTGCAACAAAGTTATACTGTGACAAAATGTAAGATTCTTGGATGGTTTAGGAATGCTGAAGAGCTCACTCCCAAGCTATCACTGCCAGCCTGCATATGGGATACAACTTTGTACTTCCCTGCTTCCTTGTATACCACATGACCGTGGTATTGTCTAATTACTTAAAGAAGTCCTGGGGACCAAACGTGATGGACAGACTTCAAGGCAAGGAACAAAGCCAACCACAACTCTCAACCAATCATGAAAAATCTCAGAATCTGGGACAAATCCAGAAATAATCAGGAACGCATTAAAAATATCAGTTGTATTAACTTGGGACATTGAAGGATTCCCCAAGTCTTGTACTTTTACCATTCTGGAAACTGTTTCCCCAAGTAAAATCTAGCACATCTAAGGTGACAGGTTGGTTTAGGATCGGAGGAGACCAGAGTTCATTTGAATTTGTCTCCACCAATGCAATTCCCTTTTTATAAAGCATAAAACTGGAATTTGATACTCCAGAAAATGCAAATGCTGGATTTTTTTTTAGAAACCAGTGTCTTTTCTTATGCATAATCTACCAAGAAATTATGAGAATCGTAGAAACCATTAATCAGAATTCCTGAGGAGTTCTCTTGCAGAAGTCAGAGACTGACTAGAGAAGTTCAGAAAAAATCCAGCTAAAGCTCCACCTTGCCTTATGTCAAAAAAGGCCTACTGAGGCAAGGAGAATTTATAAGGCAATCCAGAAATACAATCCCGTCACATGGCATCAAGGACGATTTTGCAACATTCATCTTGTAACCCAAATCCGTCAAATGAGACACAATGCATTATAATGAGCCTTTGACATCTGGATCAAGACTCTGCAACGAAAAGCTAGTCATCCAAATAAGAAAAGATATGAATGACAGCCTGCAATATGCCAAGTCTGGGAACTACACATTTTGTGAATATCCTTGGCACTATAGATAAGCCACAGACGTAATGCATAGAATTGATAATGTAACTCAGAAAAAGAGAACCTTAGACATTTTCTGAGGCCTTGGCTATGGGAATATGGTTGTAAGTACCTTTTAGGTCAAGAGTTACTAATTAGCTTATGTGAGGAATGAGAGACAACAGGTTCTGTAGGGTCAACATTTTGACTCTTGGCTCTTTCACATACAAATCTGAAAATTAAAGATCTGGTACTGGTCTCTAAAAGGCCTCTATCTTTGGTACCAGAAATATTCTGGAATAGAAGTCTTTACCCCTTATCTGTTTTTTTTGTGTCTTTCGGCTTTTTCCCGGTTAGGGGTCGCCACAGCGGAACTCCGGTCCGCTAATGATTGGCAGTAGAGTTTTACGTGCTGGCTTGCCGGGCCTAATGCACAACCTTCAACAAACACCCATTCATGCATGTCGTCACACAGAAGACACTCTGAGAATCAAACAGGCAATGTCTGAGGCGACAACGCTACCGCAGCACCACCAATGTGGTAAAATCTTTACCCCTTATCTGGTGGTTACCAAAAAAGCAATTACTAGGAAATGGAAATCAAAGTCTAAACCAGCCATATTCTGAAGTAGTGAATAATGTAACAGATAATAGAACTGGAATGGGATCTTGAAAAAAGGCAGGAGGAAATCACACACACACACACACACACACACACACACACACACACACACACACACACACACACTAGAAATTGTGAGAATTATACCCGCAGAAAAATGTTTTTGAGGAGGAATGAGGTTTAAGGGAAGGCAGGAATTAACCATTTTATTTAATATTGGGTTGATTATATTGTACAAAAAATATTTGTGTTTTATAATGTTTGTAACTGTAAATAAGTCAATACGAATTATTTTCTTTTCTTTTAAATGCAAGTTTGCCTGTGTCACACGTGATAATCCAATAAATATGTTTAAAAAGAAAAAGTTGTCTTTGCTCCTTTAACTTAAAGGCACAAGCTGCGACTCCTGTGTGTAAAGACTGAAGAACTTGAGAAAAAATTCTGTTCGTTTTGGAGTGGGGAGATATTCCCCTGAAAAGAGGTTTTTAAATCCAGTGTCATTTGTAACCTATCAGCACCACTTTTTACACCCAGGAATCTGAAACTATCTTTGCCAAAGATGAATGTTAATAGAGCATTTTTTTTTTTGGGGGGGGGGGCAGATTTGTAGAGATATTGGCCGGAGGAGAAGGAAAAGGGTAAGGAATGCGGGTACAGTCATTCTGTACTATTGGTCTGTCCAAAAGGTTTTGATTTGCCTTTTTTTGCTTAAGAGGGAGACTTACAAGATCTGGATACATGAAGTATCTTAGAAGCTCCCTGAATTAATTTCCCTCTTTCATGTCATTGTTTGAGAAGCTGGGTAGCAGAACAGCCGAACAAATACCTCCTTATCTAAAGCCGAATACAAGATTTCAGACTTGCTTCATGAGAGTCTCTTTTCAATATTGTAGCAGTAGTTCTAAATACAACAGTATCTGCACAATCAAACATTCTTCAAATATATAGCTGAGAAACAACAGAAACAGTTTGGCCCAAAAAAGAGCTTTCTTCTATAGAAGAAGCCATTTCTCTCAGACTGTCCATATAAAATAGCATAAAATTCCAAATACATGCCTGGTAATTAAGAATTCTGAAGGCTAAAGTGGACGGAGAAAACACTCTCATACCTATAGTCTAACATTTTATTCTCCTTATTAGGAAGTGAACGACTGGTAATGAGCACCAGCTTGTTGCCAGTCTGAAACCCAACTGAAAAGGCAGCTGGGTCTGGCCTAAAGTAAGACAACAGAAATATATTAGCCTGAAGTATGTCACTTTTTTTTTTTTTTTTTTTTTTTTTTAGGGACAGGCATCTGGGTATCAGGAGTACAGGCAGCATTCAACACAACGTCCAGGTAGTACAATAGGGATGGGAGAGAAATAAGGTATATCCATTTATACCATATCACACCTCCTTCATTTCAGGTGGAACATTTTTTTTTTTTATGGTAAACATCTATTTGTACCCATAAAAATACCCCATTTGTCCAGGTAACAGTCAAATTAAAAGAAAATTTCTCCACAAGAGGATACAAATGAAAGTTTTCCTAAAAAATCAGAGAGTTGGGCATGCAAATCTGCAGGACAAGAAGCTCTCTCTGTCAAAATCAAAAACCCAGTTTTGTCAGGAAAAACTTTACAAAGAATGCACCTCTGTAAAGGTTTCTATATATCACGATTTACTGACTACGTCTTTCTAGCCAAAGTAAGGAATTTTTTTTTTTTTTTTTTTTTTTTTTTTTAATAGCAATAACTGTCAGACTAACAATGCTCAACATCTTAACATTTTTTTTTCTTATATTAGTCCTGTGGAGATAAAAATCCAAGTTGTCTGTGGACAGCTAATAAAGCAGAGTGTACTCCTTTATTAGGAGATTCTTGGAAAGAATACTGGCAGATTAATGGTTTAAATAAGGCTAATTTCATATGCCACTTTTGGAATAAATGTGAGATTTGTTCTCAAGAATACCCTATCTTTTTTTTTTTTTTTTTTTTAATAAGTAAGGGGATTTACAAGAAAGTGCTTGCAACTCAGACATTCTTCTCGCTGCTGAACTGGTGGCCACCAGGAAGATGGTCTTCCAGGTAAGATACTTTAAATCTAATATTGTTGCGAGTTCAAAGAAATGTTTTAACTTGAACCACGATAGTCATGTCCAGTGAAGAACTGGATCCCTTAAAGGAGGTCTCAATAAGAAGGTTCCTTTTAGAAAAGCCTTGAAGTCTAAAGTAGAAGGAAGAGGAGCTGAAAAAGGCTCTATCCCTTTAAAACCTGCCCAAGTTGAAAATCTCATCCATTTGCTGAGGTAAGCTTTCCCGGTACTCTTATTTTTGTGAAGCTGACAATATGAACCACCCAAGTGGAAAGTCTGGCATCTCGGGCGACCGTTAAAATTGTAGGAACCATGCAGTTAGCTTCAGTAACTCTAGATCCGGAGAGGCTGCCTGGATGGGCGAGTCAGAAGATCTGGATGGTAGTCCAACATCCAGGGAAGACATACTAGAAGATGCCACAGGAAGTGTAACCAAACTTGCCAGGGACAAAAAGGAGCAATGAGGATTACTTTGGTCTTGCACCTTCTTGCTGAATAAAGTTTGTTATTAGAAGAAAGGAAGGAAAGGTATATAGGAGACCAGACCCAGAGGCCAACTGTGGACTAGTGTCCCTCAGGGGCTGTCGCTGTGGAAAGATTAGGGCAAAGTAACTGCTGCACTTATTTAGATACAAGCTAAAAATAATACTGTATGGTTGACCGCAGCGGCTGAAGATTTGATTTGCTACTCCTTGAAGGAGCACTCGTGGAGCAGAAAGCTGGATCTGCTCAATTTGTCAGCTAATACACCAAAAGTCCCTGGGATTAGTGTTTCTATGAAAAAGTGATAGGAAGACATTGCCCACTGCCACACTCTTACAGCCTCCTGGTATACAAAATATGAATAGGTTCCGTCTTACTTGTTGATGTACCAGACTACTGCCATGTTGTCAGTGTGGATTGCGATCACACCCATGGAGGTGAGGTGAGGAGTCCTGAAAAGCCTACAATGCCAGAACTACTGTCACCTCAAAACAGTGACATGGAGACTGGCCTCCATCTGTGACCATAAACCTTGGACTGTATTCCCTTCGAAATTCCCCCACCCCATGAGGGAAGCATCTGTGGTTGTGGACAAAAGGACCAACATTCCTGGAGACATGTCAAAGTCAACAACAGTCTGGTGGGAGACCTGCAAAAGAGTACCAAGATGAATGTGATCAGGAAAAGCATGAGAAAAAACAAGAGTACTGTACAGAAAGGGTCCGCTGAAGAACTCTTTATGTGGTATCTAGCTAGGGGGAAACCAATGTTATTGTCAAAGACATCAAACATAGCAGTTGCAGAATAAGTCATGTAGGGGAGGAGTGTTGGGGAACTTGAAAGGCAACCTGCCACAGAGATACAACCCTGGGAGGTTGGCTATTTGCTCATACTCCAGTGGCATCCAATGAACTGTTTTGCGACAGTTAGCTGATTGTTGACTGACTGATTCCCAATTTCTGAAGAAGTTGAAGCAAAGTCCCTTTGCTGGACCAGATTATCCCTGGCTGGGGAGAGGAGGCGCCAGTCATCTAAATATGGGAACACATGCAGTCTGAGATAAGCTGCAACCACTGACATGCTTTTGGTAAACACCTAGGGGGTTGAGGTGAGGTGAGACCAAAGGGCAGTGCCCTGAATTGGAAATGATCGACAGGAAATGGATAAATCTACTGGATTGCCTCACTATCTTGATATGGAATGAGGCATCCTGAAGATTTATACAGCACATCCAATCATCCATCACTGAAAAAGGTATCTGGAATTTTGTCTGCTTTACGACCGATTAAGATAAAGGCCAAAACTGGTCTTGGATCCCCCGTCTTTTCAGAAACAAAAAAAGAACCTGGAATAAACTATGAATTTTAATGGGTCTGGGAGGATCTGCTGGATGACTTTTCCAACAGCTTTAAGACCTTCTGTTGTGGAATCCATCTGATTGGGTAGCACTGTGGGAATGATTTTCTTTAGAGGTGGAAAAGCAAAGGGAATTGTGTCGCCTCTGGAGATTACCTTCAGCACCCAAGTATCTAGTGTGATGGCCTGCCAAGCTTAAAAGTGCAGGGATAAGCATCCCTTCTCAACTGCCTCCAGAGTGCAGCAGTCAGGCAATCCTTTCGGAGTGCAGGAAGGATTCTTAAGAAAAAGAACAGCAAAATCCTTGATTCTGCAGTCTGCCTCTGCCCTAGGGCAATGTCCATTGAAACTGCTCCCCCCTTTGCCACCTCAAGAGGACCTGTTTATAGCAGTGTCCTGGTTGAACCCTCGAGATTTTCTGAACCAGATCTTCTTACCACCCCTCTGGTTCCTGGAAAGGTTCTCAAGGGTATAGAAGCAGAATTCAATGGTAGAAAGGGTCTTACCATCTTGCTTGCTCCTGGCGAGAGCTTCATTATTAACCTTTGGTTCAACGAGTGTGGAGCTATCAAAGGTGGTAAGGAAGGATGGTCTTGAAGCTTTCTGCAAAGTCACACAATCACATCCAGGCATGCTGGCACATGCCTCTTCCGGTTCCTACTGCTCTCACTGTACCATCAGCTGCATTAGAAGGCAAATACATGGATATGTTGGACACTGACTATGGTGGATAACTGGGACTCCACTTTGTTTTGTATGTCCGGTGGTAGGTTACCCGAGAGGAACTTGGTGAATTTCTTAGTCAAGTCCCTCTGCAAACATCATGTGGGCCAAGAAGTTCAGCACTGTGAGTGTAAAACTTGCTGACACCTATGCCTTTTTCCCCAAAACTGTTTAACACTCTTGATTCCCAGTTAGGAGGATGGACAGACACTCTCCTCAGAGTTCCTTCTTAGTGGCTGTCACCACAACATCTACTGGGGACCCTTGCTCCAGTGTGCTCAGTCCTTGGGTGGGATAAAAGATTTTATCTATCTTGATAAGTGTAATTAGCCTGAGTGGCAGTTCTCAAAAAGGCAATGTAATGCATTTTTTGGCGCTGAGTTTTAATGTGACTTTGGCACCAGTTATCTGTGCATGTTATACCCTTTTATAAGATGTTTGTGCCATGGAGGAATCTATGACAGCTCCCAATTTGCAGTCACCTGTGAACTTGGTCAGCCAAAAGCCCTTGACATTAGCCTTTACCTTCAAAAAGTAGATACCAAATAGAAGCAGCCCCAGCACACAGACCTTGGGTACCATATGCTGGTGACTTGTCTCTTAGTGGAGGCGATTTCAGCAATCCTGCCATTCTGTGTCCTGTCTGTGAGCCAGCTGACACTCGCATGAAATATGTAAGGGATTATGCCCAATTTGGTAAGTTTTTTAACTATATCCAAGTTGGATAATGTATCCAACCCCTTAGTCAGGTCCAGGTAGGCAGTATACACCGTTTTCCCCTCATCCATTGCCTTGGTAACCTTCTCAAAGATGTCTACCATGTTTAGTAGGCATGACTATCCCTTGACAAAGCCAAACTGAGTTAGGTCCAACGTCTGAAGGTTTGCTATGTCTTTGTTGATCATTTCCATGATAAAATGATATGCAAAGCCATGGAATAAATTAGGTAGGCTAATAGGTATGTAGTTTCATTGGTCAGTTGATGGTCCACCCTTCTGAAATAAGATAACTATTTCAGTCCTCCATTCCATGTTTTGAGGCTACTGTTGAAAAGTGACTCAATTCATCCAGATAGGTCACGTTTCAAGCTATTTAGGTGGCATCCTGGGATATTATCTGGGCCTAATGAAGCTGTGTTTTTGACCTTGGCAAGCACAGTCAGGACCTGCCCCAGTTAATACTCCAGTGTTAAGCTAAAATGTGTTTCATGGGGTACTGCAGTGTGAAGTTTATGCTGAATTTGTCAGCCAGCAAATTCTCTGCTCAGTGAAAGTGGCACCGTTGCCCACCAGTCAGTCACACTGATGTGCACTGCCTTTGAGGTTTCTGACACTGCTGAAGAAAACCTTGTTGTTGTCTTTAACTTAAGAGCTTATCTTGACCTTGTAACAGATGCTTGTTGGACTTGATCATCTTAAGCCTCCTGTTTAGTTTAATTAGAGAGCTC
The DNA here is from genome assembly GCF_019279795.1 of Protopterus annectens. Lineage (NCBI taxonomy): Eukaryota > Metazoa > Chordata > Ceratodontiformes > Protopteridae > Protopterus > Protopterus annectens. The sequence goes on from NC_056737.1 coordinate 306,745,756, forward strand.
CTATCATTATGGGAGTTGCTCTTCCTCATTTTAGTCGTAACTTTTTCCTTTTGTTATATACCCTACTTAGATTAGGATTTGGACTTACTAGAGTAGCTACAGCAGACTCTATACAGCCATTTACATGGTTGTACAGGGTCTCTGTGAACAATTCCACATAGGTTGCTGTGAACATGAGGTTGGGAGGAGTACTGAATTTTGACAATCACTGAAGACAATGCAGTTTGCTTTGGAACAGTTCCTAACTCTTGACCTGGCAACAACCTTTTTTAAAACCTCAAATGCTGAGGTGGAGATCGGGGCCAAAGATACTTCCTACCCTCAGAACAAAATGCAGAGTCACCTCTGACCCAAAGCTAACACAGCTGAGGTATAGAGTGCCAAGGCACCAATGAGAAGAGACCGCTCTAAAAGATTGTGTCGACTTTACACCTTGAGCCGCAGCACCAATGCTTTCAAACTCCAAGACTCATCCCAATCCAAAGGCATTGGAGTCAAGAGCATGAGGGATACTGTCAGAGCTGAAGATGGCATAACTGGATTACTCCAATGTGAGTGCTCCTAGGAAGCCCGGACGCATAGGCCTCAGATTCGCCGGTCTGACAGACATAGGAGATATCAATGAAAGGGTTGCTGGAGTCATTCTTGGAACGTCCTGTGTGGATGGTACTGGAAGAAGCCCTAGTTGAATTTGCAACTGAAGGAACTCCAGCATCATCCTGTAGTCCTCAATGGTTGAATGGACCCAGAAGAGGCCACTGTAGGTGGTTGCGACAACAGCCACTGCTGCAGGAAAGGTGAATGGAGGCACACACACTCTGGCTCCCTTAAAGCAATGAGGAGGTTATGTTGGTGTTAGCATAAAAAAGGAGCCAGTCCCAAGGGTTCGGATAGGACTGGCGACAGCTTCCTGGTCTTGTCCGACCTCTTTTTGACGATTTTGGTTTCTTCTTCCTTAGGTTTTTCCTTTTCTTGAGGCTTTTCCCCATTTTTAGCAGAGGAAAAAGGAGTAGCAGCACTGAAGTAGAAACCTGACTAGATACATCTGTATGAGCAGGGGAATAAGAACCTTCAAGACTAATTTATCTCCAAGACCTTGAAAGGCCCCGATATGAAAAAAGGCACATGCCTCACATTCAACATCTAGATGGCCTGCCCCTAGGCCGAAAATTAGAGGCTGTGTGGGTCCTGCAGTGGAATCCTGTGACTGTAAACCACTTTTTAAAACCTTGAACGCAGTCTGCCATGGAAAGACAAGCTATCAACAAGATACACCACTGTCCTGTCACAAAGAAAAAAGCTAAATGCTAGCCAACTGTAAATCACACCAAGAAAATATGCAGGTGATAACTTCCAAGATAGAAGGATAAGGTATTGTAAAAGCAGCATTGGAAAAAGAAAGAATTACTATTTGTTTAAATAAGTTGAGTGGGGGTGAAAAGTAGAAAAAATATGATGGAGTTGCGTCTGACAAAACTAACAACTTAGCTAAACAAATATCTCTCAAAGCGTGTGAAGACAGTCTTCATCATCAGGAAAACAGGTGAGGTATTAGGAGGAAGAACAGGATTATGGGTAGGGGAGGAGTCAGAGCCCAATATGCACAACTTCTAAAAGGCTGTGACTGAGGTCACAGCAGGTTGAATCAGATGAAAAAAGAAAAAAACACAAACAAACAAGGTCAAATTACTAATTTTTTCCTGAAATGCAGTTTTTGGTCAAAAATAAAGGGTCTTTTTCTTAAAGGGGCAATAATTTCTGAGGAGAGGGGTTCCCGAAAGGGGCTTATCTTCCAGAAAAGAAGCTCTAAAAGAAATTAATGAAGAAAATTTCACCAATATACATACATAAAAAAATGTGTGTATGTATGTGTGTATATCTGTCCATATTGCAAGAGGTACTACAGCAGACAGAATAACGGATGAGATGAAGGACTTCAGCCTGCAAGAATTACATGTTTTTGACAGTTGGGGTTTCAATAAAATTATTAATCTGTTAAAATTATTTTAAATAAAACAGTATCTGCCAAAATATACTGGGGAACGTTATATCGCCACTCAAGTGTAGGACACAAATTTAGTACAGCGTATGGACATCCAAAAATAATGGCTACATTCTCTACAACTTGCTTCTCTGCAGTATATGAATACTGCTGTGGATTTAGGTCATAGTTTAAGAACAGCGAGAGGACTTAAACAAAAATTTAAATGAGGAAACCCCTGGAATGGCATATTTCGCCGGCGGGAAATTAACCACTTGTGCCACTGCTAACTAAAACACAAAAATCTAAGCAAATTAAACCCACCAAAGTGGGGGCTTCTCCCCCCACACCCCATAACTAAATATACCAACTCAGAGCTCGCCATAGCCCTCAAATAATCAGGGATGTATTTCAACAGAACGAGGGACAAACCCAGAAAAAATCAGGGACACTTTAAAAATATTAATACCATTAACTTAAGACATTTGCAGAATAAAAGAACTTTGTGAAATAAAATAATTCTCCAATTCTTACTTACTGCCATTGTTTATACTCAATTCACCCCCCCCGGAGTCACCAGCTTTAGGAGGGATTAAGAGGGATAGAGCTACATTTTTTGGAGTCAAAATCAGGAACAGTTGAGAGATGCAGCTCAGATCGCACTAATACACTGGAGATAACGGCAAAGTTCACCGTGGTGGCCAAGTGGTTAGTTTCCCGTAAAAGAAATACGCCGTTCCGGAGTTCATTCGGTTAAATTTTCGCTGAAGTCCTCTCGCTATTACGCGACGTTATAGTAATTAGAGGATTTAAAGGGAATCCACTCCTGCTCACTGGCTCTTGGTAATTTAGTCACACTGATTAATAGTGATGCGACCCCCACCCTATGTAAACATGAGCTTATTCACAGGGGTCAGGGACTAAAAAGGTCTATAGACTAGCCCACCCGCTGAAGTAATAGCTAGAAACATAAAATAGATTCCTGCACATCGATCCAAGATTAGTTATCATCACTAATATCAATCGCTCAAATGTTTCAAATACACTGAGAAGGGGGTGTTTTAAAGCAAGTTAACCCAACGTGAAGCTTGCTCTTACTCAGACAAACGACTGCGGCCAACCGTTTCTCCTCCCCGCATACAGCCAAGGAATCCCCCAGTACCGTGTTACAGGTGTTACACAAGAACACCATACAGTCCTCCAACCTGATCTTCTTACACTTTGTTACAGCCGGTTTCGGCACAGAATCATGGCAGTCAGAAACAACACTGTGCTCAAAGCCACTATCGTGCACGTTTTCCAGCTTTGGTACCAATACGCCAACGTCCACTGATATGGAGCCGAATCCTGTGCTATCACGAATCTCTTCTATGCTGTCATCGGTGGGTCCTGAAGACCAGGATTGGTTCGTACATGCGTTGCTCATCTTCCCACACTCAGATTGTTAGAGCTGTAACAATCTTCCCTTGGCCGGCCTTGAACTCTTTTTAACCACTCATTTATGGCATGCGTGCACGAGTCTGCTATCTGAGTGGATAGCCGACAGGTATCTGATGAGGTACGTACACTGTAATGAAAGTAACCTGGCTGCGATAATTGAACGCAGACTGGGAACATTTTTGTTTAATTATAACAAATATTTTATCTTTTACGCACGCAGATTCATACATAAAGAAACAACTTATAATCTAAGATCTTAACCAAGTTAAACCTTCAGCACACACCACCCTCTCTTCACAAAAATGCAGTGACATTACCTTTCAACCAATAAGCACAAGAATTCTACAGAAAGCCGAAAGGGGGCGCTCAGAATTAGAGACACTTTAAATATTGCCTTTATAAACTTTGAACGTTGCTAAAATAACAAGAGTTTGCATAAATGCCTTTTCTGAAGGATAAGGATTGTGACTCAAATGTCTGCCATTACTTAGTGACTCCAATCCTCAATGATTTGCCAAAAAATGATAATAATATTATGAAAAATATATCAGAAATATGAGGAAAAAATCAACATTCTATAATAATTACAGTAATCATATGAAAATAGACCAGAAATATGAGGAACAAAATTGATATTATGTGAAATCCTAGAAAGATGGGAAGTATGCAGATGCAGTGACCACTTTTCCTTCACCTTAGGTCAGAAAGTTTGGTAATGCATACCAGCTAACATAAGGGGAGTCTACTACACTTTCCCACTTCAGAAAAAATTGCAAAGATCATCTCATTAAATAATTAAAATGCCAATGCTTCTCCAATATAACATGACTTAAACCCTCTAGCTTCTTCTGTTACTACCAAAAGTGCAATTGTGTAAGTTCCACTTACCCATAACAGTTGTTTGTCTTTTCGGCTTTTCCCGGTTAGGGGTCACCACAGCAGAACTCCAGTCCACTAATGATTGGCAGTCGATTTTTTTATGGTGCCGAGTTGCCAGCCCGACGCCCAACCTTCAGTGAAGGCACGCCCATTCACGCATGTCTTTCGGAGGACACTCTGCCGCGGGGAGGACATGCAGACTCTACACAGAAGGCACTCCAGCCAAGAATGGAACAGGAGAACCTCTTGCTGTGAGGCAACAACGTTACCGCTCTACCACCGCGGCTTCTCCACTTACCCAAATTCTCTACTGCTGCAGAAGACTATGGGTTGTATCCTGTTAAGGGTACAGCAATTGGCCAGCTTCCAAAAGCTTCATCTCCTCCCACACTTGTCACTCTGTTTATAGGCTAAACCTTTTTCGGAGGGGGCTATACAAACAACCAGAGTGACTAAAAATCTTCAGGGCTTTTTTGCCATACACGAAAAATTGGGGAACTCTATCACATACCTCTCAACCTGTTGTCACAAGAAATCTGGAGAAAGCCAAAATAATGAGGGAGGCATAAGACCCAAAATAGGGACAGATTTAAAATATTGCTTTTATAAACATAAAAAGGTTGCTAGAATGACAGGGTTTGCATTAGCTAGCATTGTCTGAAGGAAATCAACTCTAAAACTCTAATGTCTGTCATTATTTAGTGACTTTAGTCCTAAACGACTTGACAGAAAACCACATATGTTATGAGGAATAGACCAAAAATATGAAGCAAAAATCTGGACAATTGAGAGGTGACTCATCCTGAGCAAACCAAGATATAAATAACAAAATCTAACAGTGTATACCTCACAAGAACTATATACAAGAAGGGGGTTGGTGGATGGGTGTGGCTATTATGGCAGTGAAGAATTTGAATATCTACTGTTATGGGTAAGTGGAACTTACACAATTGTATTACGTTCATTCTCACTGCTGCAATAACCTATGGGTATACTAATATAGGTTATTCAACCTGGGAGGAGTAAGGGAAAGGTTCCAGGAGTCCCTGGAGGAGAATGATCTTAGCAAAGCCTGCTCTGGACCTGGAAAAAGAATTCAGTTTGAAGTGTTTTGTATGTGAAAGGATGTAGGACAAAGTTGCTGCCTCTAGAATGCTTCTAGAGTCCACCCTTTCCAGTATTCCATTGTAAGAGCTATGGGTCTAGGAGAATGTGCCTTACTTACTGGAATAGATTTTCTGTGGTAAGAGTAACAAAACACAAGACAACCACCTGGAAATAGTCTGTTTAGACATAAGTTGACCTTTCTTAGTCCCAGAATAGAAAATAAATGGCTAGTTAGCTTTTGTAAAGTACTTAGTTCTGTCAAGACAGTGTCTGAGTTCCCTATGCACATCTAGAGTGTGTAGAATCTTTTCTCCCTTGCCCTTTGAATCTGGATAGAAAACAGGGAGATTACTGGTCTGATTCAACTTGATCTCTGAAACAACCTTTGTCATGCGTTTATGCCAGAGTTACCCTGTCTCTATGGAAAACCAAATAGAATTCTCTCACCATTAATGCTTGCAACTCAGACACTCTTCTGGCAGATGTCAGAGCAATCATAAGAGCAGATGTTATGTTGCCCTATCTCGCCTTCATTCTTGATGGTTGGGTTCGGAACCAATGCTTGGCCGCATACTAAAGCTCAAGAGCTTTTATTGGCTCGAGGCTACATCCTATCCCAAGATGCCTAGCAACTGTTACCCAGATCTCATTTGCTGCTTGAAGCTTTGGGATTGCTTTTTCGCTGGCTCAGGCTTAGTGGATATTTTCTTTAACTTTTGTGGTGTTCTTTGGTCTTTTATTTTCAGGGTAGAATAATTAATTTAGATAGTTGTATCCTTTCGGTGTTACCTTGCCTTAGTTAAAGGCTTTTTTGCTGTTTGGTGCTGATTTGTGTGGGCCATCATCTTCCTAGACCTTATATCTAACGGCCGCCCCTTTTTAGTGTGTCCATTTAAGTTAGAAGATTCCCTTTTTTCTCCTCTTCCTTAACTTAGCCCATTTTAGTTAGAGGGCTCTCTTTCCCCTGTTCTGATTTCCAGGTTTCGCCGTTTAAGTTAGAGGCATCTCCTCAGGTTAGAGGAGTACTTTGTTTAAGTTAGAGACTCTGCTCTAACCCTTTTCCTTCTAACTTTCCTTTTAAAAAAAAAAAGTTGGTGCTTTCTAGTGTAGTTGGTTTTGTTGTAGTCTTATTGACCCATTTTGCTGTGTTCTTGGAATTGTGTGTCAGTTTACTATTTTTTTTTGTGACTTTATTACTGGTTGTGACTTTTTGCTGATAGTGACTTAATAGGATGTCTAAACAGTCTATTTTTAATAAGTGTGATTCTTGCACACAAAAAATGTCGATCACAGATGGGCACACTAGTTGTGTATACTGCTTGGCCGCCATTCACGTGCAGGATTCCTGTTCTATTTGCCATGCTTTTAGTTCAAGAGTCCTGCAGGAATGGAAAAACAAATTGATACTCAGGGGTCTATTAAAAGGGCCTTTTGAATCAGCTGTTGAAGGGACTCATGCCTCCAAAACTTCTGAGAAGTCATCCAAAACTTCTTCGGCTCCAGCTTCCGAGCCGTCGAAAAGAGGTGAGAAAGTAGATTCTTCAGATCCGAAGTCTGTCGGTTACAAAAAGGAAAAGTCTCCATCGGTTCCACCTGGAATTTTGGAACCGTCTTGGAGCCATAAAAGGAGTTGGTCACCTTCCTTGGATCCAGTTTGTTTGGTGCCACAGTCTCCTTTATTGCAATTGGTGGTGGGTAGCCACAAGTCTTCCACTCATTCCTCTTGGTCATCCAGGAGCCTTTCGAATGATGATGTGGAGTGGGTGGTTAGAAGATTGCTTCGTACACCAGCCCTAGCAAAAATCTTCACGAGACCAGCCCAGACGGTCATGGAGCTGACTTCAGTAGCTGCTTTACCTTCTATTCCTCCTCCGATTCAGTCGAGTTTGGAGCCAGAGTGCCTGGAGGTCCTGGTGGTGGAACCGTTGGTCCTGAAATCCATCCCTGGAGTTTCAGTGCCAACCTCTGCTCTGATCTCATCGATGTTGTCGTCTATTGAGGGATCTGGGGGCTGAGGCTCGTCAAATCCAGGGGGAGAGTCAAACTGGACCCTTATCAGATCCACCTCTCCCACTCGGAGCTTCGGCGCAGGTGAGTTCAGCTCCCATATCAGCATCGGAGCCATCCTCCTTGGTGTGGGGCAGGTCCCCCATTCCTCAGAGCAGGAGGCTCTCCTGGCCCAGGATCATGGTGCCTTTAAGAGATGAGGAGTGTGCTATCCTCAGAGAGTGATCCACCCTCGGCTGCAGCTACTCTTCCCCCTAAAGGGCCAGTGTCAACCTCTACACCATTGCAAGCGTAGGGAACTGATGCCCCAGGATGCCCAATGGGTGAGACCCTCTCTTCTGAAACCTCCCCAGAGCACTCCTCTGAGGAGGTCCCTCAGAAGAGAACTTGTAAGAGGAAACACATAGACTCCCCTGAGTCTGTCACATCAGATACTGATTTAAAGGATTCAGAAGGGTCCCCACAGTCACCTTCTGAAGATGTCTCTTTTTCAGACATCTTAGAGATCCTGAAGCAGAGGGGTGGCTGGAAAACCCTCTCCCCTTCTGAAGATGAGTCAGTATACCTGGAGGCATTTGGTTCTCAACCCTCCACTTTTTGGGTGTCTCCGCCTTTCGACCAGCTCCTGGGTGTAGTCAGTCAAAAGGCATGGGGCTCTCCAGAGTCGGTGGAACCAGTTCTGAGAAGGCCCAACAAATTCATTACAGCCCTGGAGGACAAACAATTTCTAACCAAAGGTGTCCCAGTAGATGCTATGGTGGTGGCGGCGACCACCAAGAAGGAATTAGCCAAAACGTCTTCATCTGTCCATCCACCAAATAAAGAGTCTCGAATGATGGACAGATACGGGAAGCGTATGTTCTCTTCAGCAGCCTTTACCCTTCGGTCGCTGAATTATTTATCCCACTTTACTCGTCTTCAGTGGGATCTCCTCAAGGAGCTAGGAGATACCCTCCAAGGTGCTACAGCTGGAGGGGGTACCTGACAAGATAAGCTCTCAGCCTGCGACCTTAACCTCTATAACAAACTCCTCCATGTGTCTCATTTCTTATGTGGCTGATGGAGCAAGTAGGGTAGCAGGCACAGGAATAGCTCTGAGGAGACATTCCTGGATGCATCTTTGTGAGTTTGCTGAACCCTTCAAGTCTTCCTTTATTGACACCCCTTTTGAGGGCTCGTCTTTGTTCAGGCCAGAAGTTAAGAAAACTCTTACCAGGAGTGAACAAGATGGCAAGACTCTATCTGCCATGGGAGTACGTTTCTCCGTCCCTTCCAGACCTTATTCCAAAGGTTAGAAGGGTAGAAAAATGTGATTCCAGAAATGCAAAGGAGCTTTGCTGGATGCTCATTGGTGATTTTTTCCCCCAGAGGCAGTGGGGGAAATAACAATGGAAGATGCTGCCGTCACTGAAGGGGGGGGGCCGCAGAATCAGGGTGACAGAGATACATTCTCTGGTAGGCCCTTCCAGCACTCCTGAATGGAGGACCACCTGTCCACCTCTGGAGGAAGTCAGGGGGAGGTTATCACTGTACCCAAAAGCCTGGCAGAACATCACTCAAGACAAATGGGTACGGTTGATAGTATCCAGAGGATACAACATTCCTTTCTCCCTTCCACCAAAGTCTATCCCAGACATACTACCTGGTCAAAGGGATCAAGCAACCCTAGAAGTTCAAAGGTTGCTAAGAAAAAGAGCCATCCAAGAAGTCCCCACAGACCAAATCAGATTTGGAATTTACTCAAGGTTCTTTTTAGTTCCAAAAAAGACAGGACTGGAGAACAATTTTGGATCTCAGCAGGCTGGACAAGTCAGTAAAGAAAACAAAGTTCCAAATGGTGACACTGCAGTCTATACTCCCTTTTTTGGGACAAGACAATGGGATGTGATCCATAGATCTTCAGAATGCGTACTACCATATAAAGATGGACAGGCGATCCAGAAGATATTTACATTTTCCAGCTGGAAGCCAGTCATTACCAGTTCAGAGCTCTGCCCTTTGGTCTCACTACAGCCCTCAGAGTGTTTACAAAATGCATGGCAGTAGTTACGGCTCTCCTGAGGCGTCTAGGATTCCAGGTGTTTCCATACTTAGACAACTGGCTCCTGACCGCTACCACTGAGCATCTACTAACCAGGACAAGAGACACCACCATTCATCTCTGCTCAGAGCTGGGCATTACCATAAATTTCGAAACATCTGCCTTGTTGCCATTACAACATATTACCTTTATAGGGGCAGACTTAAACACAAAAGACATGGTCGCAAAATTGCCTCAAGAAAGAATTCAAACATTACACCATCAGGTGTCAATATTGCTTATGACGGAAAAAGTGAAGGCAAAATTTGTCCTCAAGGTTCTGGGTTCAATGGTAGCTGCAATAACTTTAGTCCCACTGGCACATCTACACATGAGAATATTACAGTGGCTACTCTTTGCTCAGTGGTCCATGCAGAAGTTGCCCATATCACACAAGATTCACATTATGAACACCTGCAAAAGGGACCTAAGATGGTAGCTTCAGTCCACACAGGTAACGATAGGCAGACCATTTGTCCTTTCCCAAGCGGTAGCTACAGTAACCACGAACATGTCCCAGATAGGGTGGGGGGCACTATCTGGGACAGATTGTCCAAGGGACTTGGCAAGAACATGAATACCACTTGCACATAAATGTCCTAGAGATGAGGGCAGTGCTTCTGGCATTGCAAGCATTCCAGAGCTCCCTTCCAACAAGTACAATTGCAATACAGACAGACAATATGTCCGTGGTGTGGTACATCAACAAATAAGGTGAAACCAGATCCTACCACCTCTGTCGAGAGGCTCAGAGAGTATAGCAATGGGAAATTTCTTCTCAGCATTTTCTGACTGCAATGCACATCCCGGGGAAATCCAACGTAATAGCAGACAGATTAAGCAGGGCAATTCTTATGCCTCACAAGTGGTCCCTGAATCAGGAAATTGCGAACCAAATTTTTTGCCTTGCTGTGACCTCTTTGCCACAGCCATCAACACCAAATGCAGCAACAACTTTGCCCTAATTCCCCCTCCAAGGGAGTCACCAAGGGATGCACTTATTTACAATTGGGCCCCGGGACTTCTGCATGCCTTCCCCCCATTTCCATTGATACCCAAGGTCCTCCAGAAAGCCATATCATTGAGTCACAGGCTAATTCTCATTGCTCCTTAATGGCCTCATCAGATATGGTTCCCCTTTCCATGACCCCATCTTCCAGAGGAGCCTTGGATCCTGGAACCAGTGCTGGATCTTCTGACTCATCAGTCATGAATGCTCCACCCCACTACTCAAAGCTTGAAGCTGACAGCTTGGTTACTCCACTTCCCATCTTAGCCAGGCTTCCAGAACTGTCCCCAGCAGTGCGACACATTCTGGTTTTGTCACACAAGAATACAACTAGAAAACTTTATGCAAGCAAATGGAAGAGATTTTCTTGTTAGGCTGACAAAAACCATATAGACCCCTTTACAGCCCCTATATCCGCAATCCTGGAATTGTTAACAGAAACCTTTAAAGGGGGTGCAGCAGCAGCCATGGTACTTGTACAACTTGCTGCCATATCAAACTACCACATAGGAGACATGTGATCCAATATAATGTCTCACAGATTATGCAAAGCCTTTCTGATGGGTACATTCCTTCTAAGACCCCACCCATAAGAGAACCACCACCTCCTTGTGACCTTAATTTGGTGTTATCGTCTCTAATTCTCCCTCCTTTTGAACCAGCCTCCTCTTGCCTACTAAAGTTCTTATCTTGGAAGACAATCTTTCTAACAGCCATTACTTCCACGAGCAGGGTTTCAGAACTGCAAGCTCTGTCTATCCATCCTCCCTATCTGATTTTCCACAAAGACAGAGTTTCCCTCAGGACAAATCCTTCCCTTCTGCCAAAGGTTTGTTCTGAGGACAATTTAAATCAGTCCATTTAGCTACCTGTATTTTTTCCCCAATCATGGCAACAAGGCAGAATACATGCTTTACCAACTGGCTGTTCATAGGCAGTTACGATTTTACTTGCATAGGACAAAGGAATTCAGAAAATCTGACCAACTGTTTGTTTCATTCTCATAAAACAGAAAAGGAACTTCAGTGTCAAAAGTCACCTTATCAAAATGGCTTACAGACACCATTAGTTATGCCTATAACTTTCAGACTAAAGAGCTGCCGGGAAAAATTAGAGGACATTCAACCAGAGCTATGTCGACTTCCACCGTCTTTCAAGATAGGCTCCCTTTGGATTCAATTAATGCTGCAGCTACATGGGTTAATCCTCATACCTTTATCACTCATTACAAAGTAGATGTGGCTTCCGGAACAGGGCATCCTTTGGTTCCACTGTTCTGAAGAGTTTACTCCCTTGAGCCACCCGAGAAAGAAGGTGCTGGGGATGCTGTCCCAACCATCAGGAATGAAGGTGAGATAGGACAACATAACATAAAGAAGTTATGTACTCACCATAATGTTCCATGTTTGTTGTCCATAATCTTGCCTTCATTCTTGCATCCCACCCTCCTTCCCCCTTCCTGGGGAATCGAGAGGAATTTTCTGAAATTGGCTGTAATTGTCCTGATTCCCTTCATGCCTTAGGAATTAGGGGCAGAGGATCTGTTGTAATTGTTGTACTGGCTGGCACAGTCTAGTGATTAGTTCTCTCAAATGAGATCTGGGTAACAGTCGCTAGGCATCTTGGGGTAGGATGTAGCCTTGGGCCAGTAAAAGCTCTCGAGCTTTAGTATGCGGCTGAGTCGTAACCGATGCTCGGTTCTGAACCCAACCATCAAGAATGAAGGTGAGATTATGGACAACAAACATGGAACATTATGGTGAGCACATAATTCCAAGTGATGAATCTAAAGTCAGCCTTATTGGCACATTCAAAGGGTAACATAGTCAGTTTTTCTGGCACAAAATTGAGATCCCTAGGAGGAGGAACCTGTCTACTAGGAGGCCTCAGGTGTAATACTCCTTTTAAAAACTGCTTGATAATAAACAGAGATGAAAGGGCAGGATCCACTGGCAAACATGCAGAAATGGCTGGAAGTTGTACCTTTATAGAGGAATAAGAGAGACCAGAGGATAATAACTTGTACAAATATTTAAGCACCACTGGTACAAAATTCTCAGTGGGTTGCTGGTCACTGGCTAGGCACCAACTAGAAAATCTTTTCCATTTGCCTAGTAGCATACTTCCTTGCCTCCTTCAGTACCTGCTACATTTCTTCATGAAACAGGTGTCTAAAATGGATCTAAATTGAATCATCCATGCAGTCAGTTGAAGTCGTTTGATGATGGGGTGTATCAAACTTCCCTTGTCATGTCTGAGTCAATCCAGTCTGTGAGGAAGCTTGTGGTAATTGCCCCTGGCCAATTCCATATGAAGGGAGAACCAACTTTTCCTAGGCCAGAAAGATCTCTTTATTGAGTTTCCATGAATGAGGGTCTGGCAAGACCTGCTTAGTTTGTCTGCCACTATGTTTTGCTCTGATGAGATGTAAGAATCTTGAGGAGTTAAGGAGTGCTGTACAGCAAACTCACAAGCTATCATTGCCACTGGCATGTTTGTGTATGTACCACTTCACCATAGTGTTGTCCATAATGATCTGGAGGGGACCTGAGTTTCAGAGATGATGCAGAGACTTTATGACAAAAATCACAGCCAACATTTCTTTGATATTGATATGCTTTGATCTGTCTGAACTGTATCACAGTTCTTGCTCTTTTACCAGCTTTGAAACTGCTACCCAGCCAAAATCTGAGAAATCAGTCATTACGGATTGTGTTGGGGTGGATGGAGAAAAGGGAGATATGGATTGTGAGCCATCTGATCCTGCCACCAATGCAGATCCAACCTGATAAAGCCCAAGACTGGAATCAGAAACTCCAGGGGATGAGAATGCTGGGTCCACATGTTTTTGAGGTACCAATGAATCTTTCTCATTTGTAGACTGGCAAAGGGAATCATGAGAATCATAGAAGCCTTGATTGAGGTCTAGTATCATGGTCAATTCTCTGTCAGCAGTTTAAGAGTGTCAAGAAAAGTCCAGGAATACTTCCAGATCTAAACACATCTTTACTTGAGAAAGGAAAGCCTTTTGCAGCACCATATTTGCTAGGCAACCTATGAACACAATCCTATGTGATGGCATTAGAGAGAATTTTTGCATATTTATCTGAAATCCCAGATGTTCCAGGAAGGAAGATACCTTTGTTAAGCAGTCCTGACAATTGGGAAACTCTGCACAAATAAGTAAGTTATCTAAATATGGAAAAAATGTGGATACCCTGCAATCTGCAGTGGGCCACTACTGGATATAGACACTTTGTAAACAATCTTAGTGAGTGGAAAACATAGGGCAATGCAGAGAATTAATAATATGACCCAGACACACAAAATCTTAGATATATCTTGAAGGCATCTTTGAAGTATAACATTACCATGAGATTCTGATCTGGGAACACTGTTTGAAGAGTCAACATTCTGAGTTTTGGAATCATTTTTAAACCCCTTTATTAAATTATCACTTAATAGGTCGGCCGCAGTGGTACAGCAGTTAGCATTGCTACCTCACAGCAAGAGGTTCTCTGGTTCAATCTTCGGCTAGGGTGCCTTCTGTGTGAAGTCTGCATGTCCTCCCTGTGGTCACGTGGGTTTCCTCCGGGTCCTCCGGTTTCCTCCCACATCCCAAAGATATGCTAAGGGTGGATTTGACACTCTATATTGGCCCTAGGTGTGAGTGCATGTGTGTGTGTGCCTTCTGTGGAAGGTTGGGCGCCGGGCTGGCAACTTGACACCGTAAAATTCCACTACCAATCATGAGCGAACAGGTGATCCACTTTGGCGACCCCTAACTGGGAAAAGCTGAAAGAAGAAGATTAAATTATAACTTAAGACATCAATAAGTGTAGTAGGAGTTTGGAGTGAATTTACATATTATTCCCCAAGGTACAAAAACTGGGCTAGGCTAGTTAGAAATTATATTTCACAGGAATAGGTGCGTTTAATTGAAAGTTCTGATACGCATCCCATAACTATTTCAGATCACACACCAATAATAACTAAAATAAAAATGCAGGGTAATGAAATAAAAATAAGACACTAGCACTTTCCTGCCTATCTGTTAAAAAGAAAAGAATTTCAGGAATGCGTAGTGGAAATTATTCAGGAGTTATTAGAGAAGACATAATTTTTTTCTGAAAGTATAGCTAGGGAGTGGGATAAAATTAAAGTAGAGTTTAAAAAATAGGGTGGAAATAAAAGAAAGAGAAATTGTTAAGATGTTAACAATAATTATTTAGAAAAACTGACAAAGGTCAAAGTATTGCAGAATAGGAGGATTCTCACAAAACAAGAAAAGGAGCAATTGCAGAATGCTAAGCAGAAAATAAGGGATTGCCTCAATAATATGCATGATTTTAGAAAGACTGCTGTTAAGCAACTGTTTTTTTGATAACTCCAGAGCACAAAAAACTTTTAGCACAACAACTTAGACAGCAGAAAGTAGAAAGGGTTGTCGCCAAGCTTAGAGAGCTGCTGTAGAGGAACTAGAAATATTTTAGAAATGTTATGAAAATCTGTATGAAGCAGAGAAATATGGAAATTAAGAAAAGGTATAACGGAAATGTTTATGGAAGAATTAACTGCATCAAAGTTATAGGTAGATTAGGCTCAACTGCCAACAGTTAAGATAGAAGATGAGATATAAATAGTGATGTATAACCAATCTACAGGAAAGTCCCCAGAAATAGATGGTATTCCTGTGGAAGTTTGGAAGCTAGGAGGGAAGAAACTGATAAAGATCTGATCAGTTTTGTTTAATGGTATTTTAAAAGGATAAGAAGCACCAACATTCTGGAAGAAAGTGGTGGTGACTGTAATACATAAAGATTGTAAAGACCCATCAGATCCAGCTTCACATCAGCCCATTTCAATTCTAAACCATGATTATAAAGTGTTTATGTCTATAATGGATAGAAGAATGGCAAAGGTGATGCTGAAATTGGTAGATATGGATCAATATGGTTTTGTGGAAGGGAGGCAAACATTTGACAACATTAACAGAACAATAATGATCCAGAGGGAAGGAAAATATTAAAATTACCATTGTTGTTGGTGGGTCTTGATTCAGAGAAAGCATTCGACAGAGTAAGCTGGGATTTCATGAGTAGGACAATGGAAGCATTTGCATTCCCTGATAAAATTATAAGGTTGATTAGGAGGATATATGAGGGATTGGAGCCAAAAATTAAAGTGGGTTGGTTCCTATTTGATAAGTTTTGTTTGAGCAGAGGAACCAGTCATAGGTGTCCTCTTTCCCCTTTGTTATTTGCTTTATATTTAGAACCACTGGCAAAGGAAATGAGGACATGATAAAATGAAGTATGTAGTAGTATGGATTAAAAAGGATTCTGTTATGGCAGCTAAGACTATGTGGGAAGAGACTAGACAAAAGTTAATAAAAAAATGAAAAACTGGAAGTTATGTTTCATGGATATAGATCACAAGATATAAGCAATCAAAATATTTTTACTCCCTTTATTTTTATTCACAGGTCAGGCATATTTTTATCAACCAGAAGAGAAGTTGTGGATAGCAATTAATAAAGAGCTGAAAGATTTTATCTGGGAGGGGAAGACAGCAAGTGTCAAGTGGGATAAGCTGATCCTTAACAAAATAGAACACAGAAACACAGATCTATAAAGGCTGTCTTCTTACTCCATAAACTCCACCAATAATTCCATGAGCAGTCGAAAAAACAAGAATAGCGAAATATAAGCTTTATTTCATAACAAAGATAAAACAGGATTGAGCTTGCTCCGCATCGAGACCTCTTCAGAATCAAAAAAAGCAGTCAATGGCACTCATTTATATCATAGCCAGTAACATCATAAAACAATAATTGATGTGCTTTCCATAATTAATTGATAATTAATTAACTTGTCCACCATTCCTTTAAAATGCTGTAGCAACCTGTATGAAATGTATATATATATATATATATATATATATATATATATATATATATATATATATATATCTATATATCTTCATACAATGGTATATTCCTAGAATAAAATGTACAATACATAAAATATAAAAATATAAAATACATAAACTAGGACTAGTCTAAAAAATATATATATATATATATATATATATATATATATATATATATGAAAATGTATATGTTCTGATGAAAAGTTGATATATAATATGAAGATAAAAATATGTATAAATATATATAATCTAAATATAAAAAAGATATAAATACATGTATATATATTCTAAAATGTATAAAATGTATATTGTATGTCACCCTAACTATATAGTAACAACCTAATAGTTAATGTACGTACCATTTGATTATGCATGTGTGTATGTTTTCCTAGGGTCCTGGGATAACAATTTTAGTGCTGGTAATATAGAAATATTGTCATTAAGACCCTTTCCACTACATGCATCTAGTTTTAATTGCCACATCATTTCCCTATATGTCAATCTAGTTTCCCAGTCACCCCCTCTTTCTAAAGGTTCCACTATCTCCAGTACCCAGAATTTAAAATTCGCTTCCATACAAACTAATGAATGCCTATATAATGCATTATTTTCATTTTTGCGGTTGATGTCCCTGATGTGTTCATAGATTCGTTTCCTTAGATGTCTTTCAGTCTTCCCAATGTAATAACACCAACAGGATTTGCAGTAGGCTAGATATACAACTCCTTTTGTGTAACAGCTACTATATTTTGTAGCTTTCAGGGTTGCTCTAACACTAGGTAACTTCACTATCTTTTCATCAGCTATAAAAGAACATTGGGGACATCTCCCACATCTAAAGGTACATTTTTTGTTTGTAGCGTAACCGTAACTACTATTCGAATACTGTTCCTTCCCTTTTTCTAAGATATTTTTCAAATTGAAATTCCTTCGTAGCTATAAGTCAGAGTATTTTGAAATACTGCCACTCTTGTGGGCATAGATCTAAACATATCCCAAGTATCATTTATACACTTTTTAAGCCAGCCAATATTTTGGTGGTATGTTAAGGTCAACTATGGGATAGTTTTGGTGTTATTTTGTTTGTTTCCTGCATTTGTAATACCCACAATTTCCCCCAGATTGTGATCAAACCCAAGTAAAGGTGGGAAAGGTGGGTAGTTGGTTTTTCTTCTTTTATTACAAATTTTTTAATAGTCTGTGTTAAAGCTACTGGGTATCCCCTTTCATGGAACATATTTTCTAAAATGTCTATTTCCTTCAAGAAAACTCCTTGTTCTGTTGTCATCCTAGACACACGAATCATTTGCCCTTTGACAATATTCTTTTTCAAATGAATAGGGTGGTCACTCTCGTAGTGTAAATAAGCATTGGAAAAGTTCTTTTTCCTGTAAATGGTAGATTTATATCTTTTAGCTACTTCATCCTTGTAAATAGTTACATCAAGGTAGTATGTTATATCTTTGTAAATTTCCTGGGTAAACCTAAGAAAAGAGGTACTGTTATTAATATATTCAATGAATTCCCTGATGGTAGTTTCTGGTCCTGTCCACAAAATAAATATGTCGTCCAAAAACCGATAATACCCATGGATATATTGGTAAAAGTCAGATGCAAAAATATACTGTCTTTCCCAGTGTAGCATAATGATGTTAGCATAGATGGGGGCACATGCTGCCCCCATAGCTACACCTTTGGTCTGATGGTAATATTCGCCTTGAAAGAATATGTAATTATTTCTTAATACCAACTCCATATTTTCTAAGATTATTCTAAATTCATCTGCCTGCAAAAAGTCCAATTCAGTTAATATCTTTTCAAACCATTCCAACCCTGTAGAATGGGGTATAACAGTAAATAGATCCTTGACATCAATGGTAATGAAATAAACATTCTCCTTGTATGTCAAGCTTCCAATCTTTTTCAGGAAATCCCAAGAATCTACTAATAAATGGTGATATTTAGAGTGGTACCCCTTTAATTTCGTATCTATGTATATAGCTAAAGGTTGTGTCTTGGAACCTTGGGATGACACAATCGGTCTCATTGGAGGGTCGTGTACACATTTGTGGGTTTTGGGAATACCAAAAATAGCTGGAATAACTGGCTTCCTTACCTTCAGATAATTATGTAATTCCATATCAATAAGCCCTTGTAACAAATTGTCCTCTAAAATGTAGTCAATCTTTTGGTATGAAATATTAATTTCATTCTTAGAGACAAGGGTATAACTATTGGTGTTGTTTAAAATAACAAGCATTTTTCTAGTGTAGTCCAATTGATCCATTAGAACCATACCCCCACCCTTGTCAGGTTTCATAACTCAAACTTTTTCATTACGTCTGAGCTCATAGACAAGTTTGGTTTCATCCCCCGTTAAATTACTTTAATTCTTCTTTATGTTATAATAATAGTTGTTTCTGATTTGTTTGGTAAGTACATTCTCAAAATACAAAATATCATGCTGTAGTGGTGGGTTATACGCACTCCAGTTTTTTAAAATTCCCTGTCCATCAGATAATCCTGTATCTTTAAAAATAACTGCTAAATTTAACTTTCTACTAAATAACTTGACATCTAGCAAAATACTCTCAATACTGGGTGTCATATATGGTACAAAGGTAAATCCTTTTGTAAACAGGTGAAAAAAGGTCTCATTAATCTCCATGTCAGTGTAATTAAAAATATTAAAATTATTGAGTGAGTGTATTATAGAGCCCGTCTCATTTTCAATGTGTGTATTCACATGAGAAGAATTCTCAAACATCATCAAATTGCTTCTCGATTCTGTTTGTGCATTCCCCTGTTGTAGAATCGATAATCCCCCGCCACCTGTGCATATGACTGTTGTTGGGGGGCTCGTTTCTTTACCCTCTCTGATCTCCTGGGGCCTGCATCTTTTAAAGGGATGTATTCTTCTCTATTACAGTTGTTCTCTTGATAATCATTGATATTTTCATCAAATATTCTTTCATTGTCGTAGTTATTACATGTATCCCCATATTCTACCTGTTCAGTTCTAGAAAAGTTATCTGGGTTCGTGGTATAACCCGTGTGTGGTCTATGATAGGGTCCCCTCGAGAAGTGGGTTCTCCTATAGTTGTCTCCCATATATGCTATACCAGAACAGTATTCATTCAAATCCCTTCTAAGCTTAGATGTTTTCCTATTATAATTACGCGTGGTAACAGTATCGACATCTTGTATATTTCTATAATATATATGCTTATATTCTTATAGAGAAAAAAGTAAATCTTCAGTGATTTCCTTATACAATTTGTCAATCTCAGTTTTTTCAGATATCATTTTGTTCTCATTGTGTTTCATAAGTGCTTTTATAACAGACAATCCACATTCATTAAAAATATTACTAATGTTCTTATACAATTCATTCTCAACCTCATAATTAATATTACTAGGAAATTTCTGGATCTTCAGTCCTTTAGGAACAACATTGTCATGGAGACACTTGTTAAAATACCAGTTTTCCACTACAAGGTTCCTATATCTGGTTAATAAAAGTTTAAAAGTCTTAAACTTCTCTTTGTATGTCGAGTTGTTTCTTCGTTCCGATTCCACCACAGGGGTGGAGTTGCTGAAAGATTGGTTTAACCAGTGGTGAAAATCCATGTGGTAATATTTAGAAAAGTCGTTCCCCCTGGAATGTGGATGAACACTGTGTCCCAATCTATTAAAGTTATCTGGAGAACTCAAGATGTGCTCGTTTGGTGTAGATGTTCTTCTCGTCCTGGTATTTCCGCCTTCTCTGACGTCTGACATCAACGCATCATCAGCTCTGTTTCTAGGGCTACTCTGAGCACAGGGAATAGTATTCCCCGCCTCCACAGGTGTGGGGATAGTTTGCGAATACTTTTGAATGACTCTAACCAGTTCACTCAAAAGTGAACTATTGTTGGCCATTTAGAAATCCGATGAAAAACAGTAACACAAAGTCACGAAAGTATATATAATAATAGTATAGGTACAGAGCGGCTAGAGTACCCTCCTCCAATGTACTCGATCAGTGTACACAATACAATGACCGCTCAAAAACACACAGTCCAGGAACGGTGGCAGTATAAATGGTAGTCCAAACAATTAAGAGACTCCTCGAATCCGGATACTGTGAAAAAACAGTAGTCAATCAAACGTAGTAACCATAACAAAATAGAACACAGCAACACGGATCTATAAAGGTTGTCTTCTTACTCCATAAACTCCACCAATAATTCCAAGAGCAGTCGAAAAAACAAGAATAGCGAAATATAAGCTTTATTCCATAACAAAGATAAAACAGGATTGAGCGCTTTCGTCTCCGTACCGGATACGATGTAAGGATAAGCTGATCCTTCTAAAAGAACAAGGTGATTTGGGATTACCTGATTTGAAGGGTTTTTTTTCAGAGGTGCACAGTTAAGGCTGCTATACACAGCACAAGCAGAAAGCTGTAATTCAAAGTGGAAAGGGATGATGATGAAACAGGAGGGAAGTTCAAGAAACAAGGAGAGACTGGACTGGGATTTTTTTTAAACACCTTTATTGAATTATTACTTGTCACATAGGCAAATTTACATCTATACAGAAATAATCAAACTGTATTAACAAGTTCACGTTTACAAACATTATACTTCACATATATTGCTATATATCATATAACCTAAGCAATATTACATAAATTATTCAATTCCTGCCCCTTTTTTAAACAAGAAACATCTTTATTAACCCATCACTTATGACATAAGCAATCATACATTATATAAACGAAAACAAACCTCACCAACACAATCCTAATTGAAAGCATTATACATCTCAAACCATACTGACACACTCCCAATTGCAAACATCATACAGCACTTATAATCTACCCAATCATTTTTAGTCAGACATTAAATTTTTTAAACCTCATTCCTCCCATGTATGTATTGTCCCACAATTCCCATTTTTCCTATGTAGTTTGCTCCTACCCTTTTCTAAATATCTCAGTTCCAGTTGTTTTATCTGTGTTACTATATTCACTACTTCTAGTACAGTTGAACGAATTCAATTCCAAAACACCAGCCAATTATGAGACACCCCAAGTTGTGGTGTCTCATAATTGGCTGGTGTTTTGGAATTGAATTCGTTGGTCTTTTTAAGTTACTTGGTTTGCAGTGTGTTTCACTTTCTAGTATAGTTGGTTTAGATTTTTATTTCTATTTTCTAGCAATTGCTTTTTTGGTAGCCACCATAATTAGACATAGCAAGGCCTTACCATGTCAAAGCAATTCCGATTCTGTATCATAGCTCAGAAAAATAATTTCCCTCATCACTCCAGTCTGCCCACCCAGCATCTCTGACATTGCATCCTGCAGGGAATCCTTAAAATCTGCTAACCCATCACACTCCCAAAAATTATGTCCCCAAGAATCTCTTTATTCCCCATCATGCATCTAACATTTGCTGTCTGCCTGAGGAAAAACTCTCTGTAGTGAGTGGACTGGGATTTTGGATGCAGATCCTTAAGAAGAATAACACCACACAGAATATTATATTTATAAATTAGTAGAAAATATTCTAAGAACTAAGGCAACAAGGTAATGGAGAAAGGAGATCCTGTCAATAGGGATAACTGCAATTGCAATTAGGGATAAGGACAATAGGCAAGAGGGTCTACATTTACTGGAGAAGACTGGCAAAGGAACCAATGTACTGGGAGCAAATAATTAGAGAGGTAAAGGAAATAAGATGGGAAGAGGCCAATAAGTTACTTGGACTGCAGGCTAGAGAGTATCTTCCCTATCAAGGACTGATATAAGATTATAGGCAAAGAAAATAATTCCTAAGCAAAATATCAGCAATAGTAGAGGTTTTAGTAGAATCTAGAACAGAAGCTGCTGTTAAAAAGGATAATTAGTAGAGCATATAAATATTGCATGATTTGTATAAGAATCAATCAGAGGAGGTTAGAAAGGATTGGAAAGAGAGATTGGATAAGCAATTCACAAAGAAACAATGGAGGGATATATGCATGACTCCCAAACATGCAACAAAGTCTAGAAGATTTAAGATCTCTGCTTGGAAGTGTTTACATAGGTATTTGTATACTCCAAGTAGACTTCAAATATTTTTTCTTCAGGTAGATAACAAATGTTGTAGGTGTGATGAGGAAGAAAGAGGTAATTGGTAGCATATTTTTGGGAAGTGTAATGAGTTGGCAGACCTTAAAATTCTCTGTGGACTACTGTATCAGAAATACTGGGTAAGCAGTACTTACAAACTTACAAAATTATTTTTTGAGCTATGATACAGAATCAGAATTATCTAGACATAGTAAGGCCTTGCTGAGTCTAATTATGGTAGCTGCCAAAAAAGCAATTACTAGAAAATGGAAATCAAAGTCTAAACTAACTGCGCTAGATGTACTGAAATGGTATCTTTAGAAAACGGTAGGAGCAAATTGTGGTTTGTTTTCATTTATATAAATGTAAAATTGCCTATGTCATAAGTGATAATTTAATAAAGATTATTCTTGTTTAAAAATGGAATTTTTTGAAACAATTCATGCAGAAAAATGGTTTAGAGAAGGAAAAAGGTTTAAGAAAAGACAGTCACTGAATAATTTATATAATGTTGCTTAGATTATATGACATATAGCAATATATACAATTTACAATGCTTGTAAATGTAAACTTGTTAATACGGTTTGATTGCTTTTATATAAATTTTAGTTTGCCTATGTCAGAAGTGATAATTCAACAAAGGCATTTAAAAAAGGACGTCAGCAAACATGCATTAATATTAAAGAAAAAAAACATATTAACATTTTTCCATTTATGTACATTTTACATCACATTTTCTTTCTTTTTAGCTATAATCAGTCCAACATTACATAAGTTGCTCAATTCCTGCCTTCTCTGAAACCTCACTCCTGTTCCTGAACATTAATCTGCATGTATTGCTCCCACCATTTCCATTTATTTCTATGTAATTTGTCTCTTCCATTTCATAAAGATCTCACTTCTAGTTCCTATATCTCTTTCACAATATTTAATACTTCAAATACAGTTGGTTTAGACTTTGATTTCCATTTTCCAGTAATTGCTCTTTTTTTGGTAGCCAACAGAATTAAACTAAACCAGGCCTTATTATGTCTAGGTAATTCAGCATTTGTATCCCAGCTCAAAAAATCATGTCCTTCGTTACAGCAATTTGCTCACCCAATATTTTTGACAGACTACTCTGCAGGGAATTTTTTAATGTCTGCCAACTTGTTACATTCCACCGAAAAAAAAAATGTTCTCAGTTACCTCTCTTGTTTCCATCATACCTCTAGCATTTGCTATCTACAAGAAGAAAAATTCTCTGAAGTCTGCTTGGGGCATAAAATACTTTTCTTTTTTCACTTTTCAACTCATTACACTCCCAAAACATATGCTCTCGGTTACCTCTTTTTTCCCCACCATAACTCCAACACTTGCCATCTACCTGAGGAAAATTATTTGAAGTCTGCTTGGAGTATAAAAATACATATGTAATGACTTTCAATCAAAAGTCCTAAACCATCTGGACTTTGTTGCATACTTGGGAGCCATACAAATGTCCTCCAAATGTTCCCTTGTAAATTGCTTTTCCAGTCTCTCTTCCCAATCTTTTCTAACCTCCTCTGGTTGATTCTTACAGTTATTTATGCCCTACTAAATTATCCCTTTTTAAACAGCAGCTTGTGTTCTAGATTCAACTAAAAACTTTACCAGAGCATGTGTTTCACATAGGATTCCCATATAATTTTCTCTTTGCTTATACTATGATACCAATCTCTAGTAGGGAAGACCGTCTCTAGCCTGTAGTCCAAACTTCTTCTTAGTCTCGTCCCACTCTATTACCTTTCCCCATCTAATTATTTGCTACCAATACCCTGGTTCCTTTGCCAGTTTTCGCCAGTATATTCCAGACACCTCTTGATTATTTTCTGCACCCTACTTGCAGTCATCCCTATTAGCAAAATCTTTTTCCATTCCTGTGCTGGCTTAGTTCTTTAAATACTTTCTGCTACTTTATGAATATAATATTCTGTATGGTGCTTGTTGTTTTCTTAAGGATCTGCCAACTCCCACTCTTTCCTTATTTCTTGAACTTCCCCCCACTTTATCATAGTCCCTTTCCCTTTGAATTATAACCTTCTGCTTGTGTTATGTATATGAGCCTTAACTGTGTAGCTCTAAAATATCCATTGAAATCAGCTAATCCTAAGTCACATTAGAAAGATCATCTTATCCCACTTAACTCTTGCCTTCTTCCCTTACATATAAATTCCTTTAACTCTTTATTAATTATTGTCCACAACTTCAACTCTGGTTGATAACAATATGCCTAATCTGTATAAAAAAACTAAGGGAACTAAAACCATTTTCACCAGCAGTGTAGCTAGTGTGGGACGAGAGGGGCAGCTGCCTAACATGCAAAGTGTCTGGGTGCAATCAGCCATTCTGGATCTTTCTTTTATGAAATATCAGCTTTTAAAAGCTGGTATTGTGTTTGCAGTCAAATCTGAGTGCTGTAGTAAACAGTTTGCTACAGTTTAAAAGTAAAAAAAAAACTTTTTAACTAAAATCTGAGCACTGTAACATTCCATGCAGGCAGGGTATAAACTGTTGCTACTGTTTGCTACATTTTGTTAAAATTTAAAATAATAATTTTTTTCAGTAAAATGTGAAGAAGAAGGGTTGGGGCAGGGCTCAGAAATGGGACATGATTGGCTTGGGGCAGGAGGGGGCATGGATTTGACTGTATTAAGCCAATGGCTACATTGTAGCCACTGACTTATTACAGTAAATTGGGTTTTTTTTTTTTTTTTTTGCTCTTCAATGGAAGAGGTGGGACAGGAGCATGAATCTAACTATAATAAGCCAATGGGTACAATGTAACCATTGTTTTATTACAGTAAAGTGTTGCCTTTTTTGCACTTTAATTGAAGTGCAGGGAGGTGGCCGCAGTGGTGCAGCAGTTAGCATTGTCGCCTCACAGCAAGAGGTTCTACTGTTCGATTCTCGGCTGGAGCGCATTCTGTGTGGAGTCTGCATGTCCTCCCTATGGTTGAGTGACGTATAAAGACATGCAGGTGGGCGCTTCCGTGAATGGATGTGACTTCTTTGAAGGTTGGGTGTTGGGCTGGCAACTCGGCACTGTAAAAATCCACTGCCAATCATTAGTGGACCGGAGTTCCGCTGTGGTGACCCCTAACCAGGAAAAGCCGAAAGACATTGCTAATTGAAGTGTTGTGAGCATGGTGAAGTGCTTTTTTTTTCTTTTTTCTTCTTTGAGGGGGTAAGGTGCTTGTTCATGGAAGAGGCACAGGGGGATAGTTGAGCCAGCTATGCTTCTGATTTTGACTGCTAGTATGCTACCATCCATATTCATAAAAAAGAGCTTCCAGCTTCTAAGCTTATCTATTATCTTTTGTTTAGTCTCGTCCCCCATATCCTTAGTTGCCATCACAGAGGTGTGTTTAATCCACACTGCTAAATACTTCATCTTATCGATCCCCATAAATATGGGTATTTACAGCAATAGCCTTTGTTTTACTTTCACTGATTGTGTAACCTGAAAAGATATGAAACTGTCTCAAAATGTTCCACAACACTGATGAACACTGAAATCTTTACAAAATGATTGACAGAAGAAAGATCCAAACCTGGTCTCCAAGCGTGTTCCTGTTTTGGAGCCAGAAACAGTCTGGAATAAAAGGCCTTTCTTGTTTGATCTGAAGGAACATGTTCTAGCTCTTCTGTATCTAACATGTGTTGGGTCACTTGAGGAAACAATTCCATTTGATTGGGAGGATGAGGGCAAACCCAGCCTTAGACAAACTGGCACCTTATGCAAAAAGTGTCCCCAGTGCCCACTTTACTCTTCAGTTTTGATTTTTCATGCATCCTTTCAAAACACCCTAACTAACTAAAACTACCCTGTAATAACTAAATTAAGTTGGGGTGTCTGAGGCTGCTAGGCCCCAATAAGCCATGGGATTATAGATGTTCTAAGGTGCATTTTAGAGCTTTATTCCCAATCTTTTGATCCAATGATGGCCTCAATAAAAAGTATGCATATGGAAAATAAATTTAATCTTGCTTCTTATTTTAAGAATAAATACGTTGTATCCAAGTTTTCATGGTCAAAGTTGACCAAATACCAGTTCACAATAAACTGAGAAGACAAATACTTGTGAGGATGAATTTACCATATTTAGGAATATTATTTGTCCCCTACCCCCACACACCTCAAACTAGGTAGCCACTTTCGGTGTATCCCTCTCTGGTTTTTAATTGGGATTAAAATTAAGACACAAATACCCACAGTCATATTCTATGCTGCTGCTGTTGTTATATTTATATATAACATGCATCTTCACCTTCTTCCCCAAAAGACAGACACCTTCTGTGCAACCTCCTAATGTCAGACTGGGGCAAAACTGAAAAAAAAAACAAAAACAAATTGAATATAACATATTTTCTGTCGGACAAGTGTAAGCAGCGTGCTTATTTACTCATCCCCCAAAAGACAGCCATGTTTGTGAGGGAAATGAAAAAAAAAATACAATAATGTTCCCATCTTCTAGAGAAAGTTCAGTGCTACTTTGCAAGTTATAGTGACACTCTGTGTACCACTTTGAAGTTTGAAGAAAGTTAAAGATATAATGACCACACTATCGTCAGCCCAACATAAGATATAGTGAACTCTACTCTGAGGTTTGAGACAAAATGTCAACATCACCAGCCCCTCCACCCAAGCACAGCAACCTTCTATTTGCACCCATGAGCAGGGCTGGTTTTAGACTGAGTGTGTTTCAGGGCAGGGGGTATTACTAACCCATGACAAAATCCACCTATACAGCTTTGGTGTGAGTGGGGGCCAACAGCTCCAGAAGTTCTAAGGGTCTGGGTATTCTTTGATGTATGTATGTATATATGTATGTATGTATGTATGTATTTATTTATTTATTTATTTTATTTAGAGAGATGACTGTAAAACTGAGCAAATGACAACAGAGTAAGTTACTTTCATCCAGACAACCCCCACCAAGCAGTTATAGCTACTTCTGTGTACACATCAGATGTCTGATTGTGATAAAAGAGGATGGCAGTGCAATGTATTTCACCTTTGTACCAAACAGTTGCCACACACTGAAATCTTGCATGTTGCTTCACATAATCACATTACTGCTGCAAAGCTGAAATAATAAGCAAACAGCTGCAGGCAGATAGTCATTTTTTACCACAAAAGACAATACACAGCAATTATACCTTCTTTGTCTGTGCATATCATATGTCCAGTTAAGTAGTCTTTAAACACCACAAAGATAAGAAGGCCAGTTACTTTCATCCAGCCATCCCAAACCCAACCCAGCAGTTATAGCGACAACATCTGATGGCTATGTGTTATCTCACCTTCAGAGTTCAAACAGCAGTTATATCAACAACATCTGATGGCTATGCATTATTATCTCACCTCAAGAGTTCACACAAACAAGCTGACACACATTAAAGCATTCCAATCCAAGTTGCTCCACACAAGTCACAAAGCCAGAAAAATATTGCCCAAAATATGTGGTTGACCGCTGCCAGCATTATTGAAGAAACATAATAAAACTTCTCACTGCACCATTCCCCTCATCCTAACTAC
The DNA here is from genome assembly GCF_019279795.1 of Protopterus annectens. Lineage (NCBI taxonomy): Eukaryota > Metazoa > Chordata > Ceratodontiformes > Protopteridae > Protopterus > Protopterus annectens. The sequence goes on from NC_056737.1 coordinate 306,773,848, forward strand.
CCACACCAATCACAAATCCAGAAATATCCAAAATATCTGATTAATCACTACTAGCATTATTGAAAAACAGTAATAACACTCTATCTGCACCATTCCCCTCATTTCAACTACCTACACAAATCACAAAGCCAGAAATATTGCCCAAAATATCTGGTTGATCACTGCCCTCAGTTCTATAAAAAAGAGTAATAACTTCTTACTGCATCATTCTCCTCATCCTAACTGCCCACATGAATCATAAAATCAGAAATATTGCCCAAAATATCTGTCTGCTCACTGCCAACATTAGTGTAAAAAAGAGTAATATACCCTTATCCCAACTACCCAAACAAATCACAAAGTCAGAAATATTGCCCTAGAGATGTACTTGAACACAGCCAGCATTACTGTAAAAAATACTGCTTACACTTCTCACCACATTATTCTCCTCACTGTAACATAAATAAGAAAACAGAAATATTGTCCAAAATATATAGTCAATCACTGCCAGCACTGTAAAAGGTATAATAACACTTCTCTTACCACTCCATTCACTTTTCCACAACTGCCCACACAAACCACAAAGCCAGGAAAAATTGCCAACAATATCTGGCTAACCACTATCAGAAACATTATTGCAAATGTAGTTTTACTAATAAAACTTATCTGACTAGCATTCAAGTCACTCCTCTCATGCCTGTCTATGCATACAAAATTGCGTAGGATGCCCCCAATTTTAACCTCCATCCATATTTACTTCAGGCTACTTTTTGCCTATATTTGAACATTGTGAGGTCTTTACTTCTGTGACCTCATAAAGTTTAAGTTAAAGCAATGACGTGAGTAGTGGAGCACCCCCCCCCCCCAGAGTGCCGAATGCTCCACAGGCTCATTTTCTTTTCAGTAGGGATGCTTTATGTATTTGATTTAGAGCAATGAAACATTGCCCTAAAACATAAATAAATAAACAGAGAAAGAGCATCACTAGAAGAACAGCACCATAGGCAGTTGCCTAGTTCACCTGTATGCAAAGCTGGCCCTGGTTACAAACTGATACCATCAGTCAGCATTCAAGAGGGTAGCCTGCAAAAAAAAAAAAAAGTTGGGGAAGACATAACAAAAGAAGGGTGCTACTACTAAACAAAACATTTATCAAGTTATGTCTACAAAAATGAATGTGACTGTAAAAGTTTGCACTTTCCAACCAGTTGACTATGGCGTATCCTACCATGTAGGAAGAATTGGTAGAGTGAGCTTGTGTGTCGGATATGAAAATCATAGGAACTGCCAGGATGTTTGACTGATATATGACACACACACACACACACATACACACACACACACACTACCTGGCAGTTGATGGAATGGTATCCCTTCCTGTTCTGGTACCATTCCCCCATCAGCCAGGTGGGGACTTAATGGTAACATGGGTGCAATCTATTACAGAATGCACTTCTGGAAAACATGCCATCCCATAGAAGACATTCATAGTTTTGCCGCAGTCCCGAAGTGACACTGGAAGATAAATGTTCTAATTCCCATGTACAAAGAGTAGGTTGAGGAACCGCTGAAGTATCCTCAAGTCAGAAACCTATGAAATATCCATGTCCCAGTTTTATGTCTAGAATAGAAACTGCTTTAAAAATATATATAATTAGTAGGGTATATAAAATATTGCATAATAGCTTAAAAATCAATCAGAAAATGTTAGAAAAGATTGGGAAAGAGACTGGAAAAGCAATTTACAAGGGAATAATGGGAGGACATATGTATGGCTTCCAAGTAGGATTTTTGCTTGGAAGTGTTTGCATAGGTATTTTTATATCCCAAGCAGAATTAAAAAAAATTTCCTTAGGTATATAGCAAATGCAGGAGGTGTGATGGGGAAGAGAGGTGACTGGGAACATGTTTTTTTGGGAGTGCAATGAGCTGGCAGATTTTAAAAGTTCCATCCACAGGTGGACACCATAGATTTTGATTTCCATTTTTAGTAATTGCTGTTGTTGCCAGCCAGTAGTATTAAACTTGCTAGGCCTTACTATGTCTGGACAATTCAGATCCTATATCCCAATTCAAAAGAATAATTTCCGTAGCTACGACTGTTTGGTCTCCCAACATCTGTTGGAGATTTTAAAAGTCTGCCAACTTTTATTTTCCCACTAGAATTTTCAAAATTATCTCTGTCTTTCTCACACTTCCATCATTTATTAGCTACCAGAGGAATATTTTCTGAAGTCTGCTTGGGTATAAAAATACCCATGTGCTAAATTTAATGTTTGTATTTTTAATGTATGCATTTATAAATGTAATTACCAATTATCAGTCAGACTGACATGCATTATAATAGGATAGCAAAGTTTGTCCAGAACAAGTGCTGTTATACTAAAAAAAAAAAAAAAAAGATCATGCTTAACTAATTAGAGTGTTTTCATAACCACTTTAGTAGGAACAGTGTGTGTGAGAAAGTTCTAACAAGTTGGTGGGTCTATATTAGAACATCGAAGTTTCAAAACTTCAAATGTTCTAATATCGAGCCCTATTCAGTGAAAGCTGAAAATATCAAAGCACAAGAAAACCGAATTTTTTCCTAGGGAAAGAATTCGGTTGTCCGTTTCTGTTGCTTCGGTATTTTCAGCTCTGTGGTGGAAAGTTACGGGTCGGGTTCAGGTAAGTGTGCGGTTGAGTGCGGGTTAGATTAATTAGGGTAAGGGTAAGGGTTAGGTATGTGTGTGATTGTGTGGATGTGAGGGTTAGGTGAGTTAGGGTTAGGGTAAGGGTAAGGGTTAGGTATGTGTGTGATTGTGTGGATGTGAGGGTTAGGTGAGTTAGGGTTAGGGCACAGGTTAGGTATGTGTGTGATTGTGTGGACGTGAGGGTCAGGGTGGGTTAGGTGAGTTAGGGTTAGGGTGTGGGTCAGGTAAGTGTGCAATTGTGTGGACGTGAGGGTTAGTGCGGGGTAGGTGAGTTAGGGTTAGGGCACGGGTGAGGTGAGTGTGAGATAGTGACGGACCTTAGGGTTAGGGTTTGGGTTAAGGTAAGTGGATAGTTAGTGGTGTGTGTATAGTGTAGTGTAGGGTTAGGTGTAAGATTTTAGGTGTATGTGTTTGGATTGCTGTTTGTTTGGTGTGCTTGTTTTGTGTGTATGTGTTTTGGAAAATTCACTGTTCTGTATGTTCGATGATTTCAGCTTTCGCTGAATAGGGTTCAATATTAGAACATTCTAAGTTATGAAACTTCGATGTTCTAATATAGACCCCAAGTTTGTAACATGTCTGGTTACAAGAAAACTCCTATTAGGGCTCTCTTTTTTAATAAGAATGGACAGCATCATTAGCTATAAGTGTAATTAGGTCATTAAAGTCAGCCTTTAACTATCTGATTATAAAAGTACATGCTGGCAATGCAGTCTCCTTTACTTGTATTAAATAAAACTACACTCTTTTAACTTCAATTTATATATATATATATATATATATATATATATATATATATATATATATATGGGTCCACTACAGAATCCCGAAAGCTCATAATCCCGAAGCCCAAAATCCTGAGACCAAAATCCCGAAAATTCAAAATCCCGAAAGCCCAAAATCCTGAAACTCAAAATCCTAAAAACACAAAATGGACATACTGACGTCATTGTGGCTTTGCTATTGTTAGCCCTGTGGTGTTAGGTCATGCGTTGGGTTCAGGTAAGTGTGCGGTTAGTTTTATGTTAGGGTTAGGGGTGGTTTAAGTGAGTTAGGGTTAGGGCGCAGGTTAGGCATGTATGCAATAGTGACAAATATTGGGGTTGGGGCGGTTTAAGTGAGTTAGGGTTAGGGCGCGGGTCAGGTGAGTGTGCGATAGTGATGGACCTTAGGGTTAGGGTTAGGGTCAGGGTCAGTTGGTAGATATTAGTGTCGTTATAGTGACATATTAGCATTATTTGTGTTTTCAGGATTTTGAGTTTCAGGATTTTGGGCTTTCGGGATTTTGAATTTTTGGGATTTTGGTCTCAGGATTTTGGGCTTCGGAATTATGAGCTTTCGGGATTCTGTAGTGGACCCATATATATATATATATATATATATATATATATTGTTTTTTTACAATTTGCAGTGCAATTTTTAGTAAGGTTATCACTATGCAAACATTTCCATGCAAAAATCCTAAACCTTCTAAACTTTGTTGTATACTTGGAAGCCATACAGATGTTCTCTCAGTGTTCCCTTGTAAATTGCCTTTCCATCCTGTTTGGGAGTAGAACTCCTTGACGATGATATACCATTGTTCCTGATCCTCAGTTAATGCAAGTGCAGTCAATGGCTTACAGTATCTCAGGGAAATGGGCTATGTCATAAAGTGCCCATATAATGGTACTTCCCTCCTCTGTGGTGCACGGGAACCACGTGTGTTCACCCACATGCTATAGCATGACATCCACCCCAGCTGATTACTGGAAAGTCCATGGAAGTAAAATTCTTAAAGCCACACACTTTGTTGTCCACAGGGATGGCTACTTCACACACAGCCCATGTGCCTACATATGAGGGTAACACATCTTGACCAACTCTGTCATGATGCCTGTACCTATTCAGTACCAGTCCACTATTTCTGTGTCATGGAGGACACTGTATTGTTAAAGTACAGTTTAAAATATACATAAATAACATTAATTACCTTTAGTCTTGAGTCAAGAATAACTCTTCAGGATGTGCAAAACATTTTCTCTTTATTTAAATCCACATAGGTCAGTGCTGGGAGACTATCTACACAATTTAAAACAGTGTCTCCAAGCTGCAAAAATACAAACTCTTTATTTCATTTCTTATCAGTAACATGCATGCAGAATACTGACGTGGTCAAATAGGATTTCTGCAGACCCTTGTGTTTCTCACTTAATGCTGCATGTGAACAATCATGTTTTTTAGTACCAATAATGTTTTACAAAAGTACAGGCCACCTGGCTTGTTAAGCAGTCTTGTTTCCTGACCTTGTACATTTTAGTACCAGTACATCTAACTCCTCAACATTCCTTGTAACTATCCATCCCAGCCTGGGAAGGTCAGAGCTTACATACAGTGTGCTCTTTCTTGCTTTCAGAAACCAGTCTTTATAACATTCTTAACCCCTTCAGCACTGCTTTCTTTTTACATTCAGTCATCTGTTAATACACTTGCAGCTTGATATTAGAATGCAGTTATGAAACACTCAGAACTACACTAAATATTTGTGGTTTGCATAACAATGCATCTATACTACATATCATTTTTAACATGAACAAATATTAAATAATTCATTAAACATGTTTGTGAAGAAATTGTAAGTTAATATGCATTTGTGAAGAATAATCATGAGAGATAAATTTTTCTCTAACAAACTCCCTCCTCTGACACTACTAGTGTCATAAAATACACAATTATATTTTGATTTTCCTTAATTTGATAAATACGCTTCATCTGTAGTGACTGAGTTTTCATTCATCAGGTATAAGTGGCATTTCATGTGTAGGTGCGATCCAAGACTTTGTAATTACAGTCTTTAGAACAGAAAATATTAAGACAATTAAAACAAGAATACCAGGTTTTATACCTTGTAATATACCAGTTTCCAGGTTACCAAATACACTGCCCAACTATCTAAAAAGTGTCCACTTTGAGAACTACTGTCCAAATATCTGGCCCTCTGCTCTATGACATTGACCAACTTTTCTTGTTTATTATGGTAGTCAGTAATACAAGAACAACAATGATTTTTATGAGGGCACATGACCTCCCCTTTTCTAGTATGCATTATATCGAGTGCTAATTGGTTCTGTAACACTACAGTTCATATTGAAGTCATTTTTTCCATTTGTCATTGTGATGTGATATGAAGTATGGTTAGCTACCTCCTGAAGAATTTGAGCAAGCATGGTGATTTCAAGCATTGTCCTTTGCACTCCATACCCAGGAGTTAACTGAAAATACTTACTCTGTCCAGTGGATTACTCACTTATTTCTCAGCCTACCTGCTGGTGGGTATTCGAAATGTTGAATAGCAGGAGTAATATAGCCTATAAAGCATCATCCAGATTAGTTTGTGGGTAACCAGGGGTAGGCATGATCACCACAAATGTAGTAACGATCCTCTGTCATGCCCATGCCACTCCCCCAGTCATAGCATCTTAACTGTAAAGAGTTCAACACACTTTTATGTCTAGTGTCATTGTAGTTGCTGATTCCCACTGGCACAGTCCCATTTCTGGCATAACATGTGCACCCATGATTTGTGGTGGCAAGCTGAAGTGGAACAACTTTTAAAAATGAGTCGGATTACAGCAGATTAGATCAGTGTCACTAAGTTCTTTCTCAAATGTTACCTGTGATGCAGGAATTGGAATCATGATAATCCCTGCCTTAGAATGTTGTGGTATATGTGAACATACACAACAGTTTGTCACAGCGTACTGTCAAAGAACCAACAGGAAACTGATTTTTTCTTGACCAGGTTATTAAAGGAAACAGCAACAAATACAGAGCAAAAGTACTTGTCATCGGATTCATCATGAGGTGCTATTTTAGATGAATGTTCTCCTTATATGTTTCACTGGGCAGACGATTCATTCTTCATACTTCGATCTCCTTTCGCCAGCAATGATGATTCATCTGGAGCACATGGCAGGTCTTCTTACAGTGGGATGAGTGAATTCAGGTTGGTTGTCTTGCATAGTGGACTGCAGTCAGGGTGATGAGCATTACAAACTAAAGGGCCTTTTCACCTCTGGCTTAAACTGTTCATTCTTTGGAAGGTTTTCACATAAACCCAGTCACCCTGATGCAGTTGGTGACAGGGCTGATCAGGTGGTGGAGGAAGAGATACTGCTATAAAAAATGAATATTTTCTTTTTGATATCCATTAGAGTGGATCTTTTCATTCGACACAGGGGAAGCAAATGGAAGGGCTGTGAGTCTTTCTATTAATTTTTTTATAGGGTCTCAATTTCCTTGTAGAATTTAAAGTCTAACAATTTAAGTTTTTCTTAGTACAAATCTTTGAAGAAAAAAAATTTTTTTTTAAAGGTCCTCTTAACCCTCTTTAGTCCAGATGATAGTGGATGATTGGGACAGTGAAGACTAAAATTAAAAAACTGATAGTACAAGGTACACCAAATTACAGAATCTGCTTTGTGACACGAGTGAGCTTTTGCAAAACATACAGATTACTAATAGGACATTATTATAAATTGTGTATTTTAGTCATCTGGACAAAGTCCAGGTCTACATTAAGTAAAGGTCCCCAAGGCGGTGGTAGCTGACATTCTATTTTAAACAATTGCACAGCTGTTAATATACTGAAGTATCAAAGAGGAGACATGAGTGGTATACCATCTTCAGGTAATTTGATTAAATAAAGCTGCCTTACCTGCATGGGCTAGTAAAAGATATGCCCTTACCAGGTAAGGTGGCAAGGAGGTAGGCATCACCAGTCGGCCGTCTGGATGTTGCCGCATTCTAGCAGAGGATTTAATATATCCATCTTTCAGCCACTTCTGGACTTCTCCCTGTAATGCCTCAGCTTGAAAACTGACAGTATTAAAATCAGAAATGTCATTATTATTAGAGTTTTACAATAGCATTACATAAGAATTATTACTTTTATAATCTATTTGGTGGCATAATCTGCCAAATTATCTATGCCCTTTTAGTAGGCATTCAATGAAAATTTGTAACATAAAAAAACTTTTTTTTTTCATTTTGAGCAGCTACGTCTTCAGTTTGATCTGGCATTGTGGATAGGAATGTCCTTTAAGTCTTTCTAGAAGAAAGCAGATAATTAGTCACACACACACACACACACACACAATCATGCTCAAAGATGCAGGATTTAAAACAGAAGAGCATATCAGAGAAACAGATGGATCAGGAAAAGAAAAAGTGCACATTCATATTTAGTTAGATGTGCAGTCAAGAAGGGCTGAGTTTCATTTTAAGTAATAAAGATGATTCAGAGTGAGGGATAGCTACTGTAAGATCCTACTCTGAGATATTAAATGACCAAGATAATGTACCTGAGGTAACCATAGCTGTAATTTTTTTTTTTGACACTGTGTCCTTTTTCTGCAAGGATAGTTAAAAGATGCAAGGTATTCTGCTAACACTGTTGAAAAGAATCAGATGCTATTAGTAAATCATTTATATATTGCACTAACACAGACTCACTTGGAAATGTCACATCCTTTAAATATATATTTTTTTAGAATTTGAGGAAAGAAAAAAAAAAGAAAGATACAGTGCATCCTTATGGCAACCGTGTCCATGTATACTATTGTCCCTTATAAGTCAAAGTAAACAGAAACTGACTTTCAGAATGGATAGGTAGAGAAAAGAATGCTGAACAGAGAGGTGTTACAGAAAAATATTTCACTGTAGATGGTTATCAGCTAAGCATTGTTGCTGCTTTTGGAACCAGAGAAAAAGTTGGTAATGTTGCATTGTTTACAGACCTTAGATCTGGCTCAAACCTATAAATATTTTATTATTATTTTTATTTTTACAGGGAGAATAGGAGTATTACAAAGACTGTTAGCTGGCACTATTTATTTCTTGTTGTATCAAAGACTGCATTGCAGGTATGATTTCCTGTTGTGCTTCTGATTTCAGTGGATACCATGGAATTTTAGGGAGGGGTTTTGAGAGATTCAATTTTATTTTTACAGGTTTTGCAGATTTTAATATACCTTCTTTATTAGCATGTTTTACCCATAAGTTAGCAGTTACTTGCTGCAGCAGTTTTCAGTTGTCTGTATGCCTTCAAAAGCACCCTCCCAGCTTTTGCTAAGAATTGTAACACTCCCCATGGTTTCTGCTGGAATAACTACATACACCCCCTCTTGTGTACAGCAAATAGTACCACCCAGCTCACACAGAATATTCACTGGCACAGTTGTACTCAAAGAAAAGAACTAAAGAAATGGGTCTAGGTTTTAAAACAGAATATGTAACAGTAGCATTTGTTAGACCAACTGCCTTTTACTTTGTTCCTATGCTGGAATTTAACTATCTGAAGTAACTTTTAATACAGACCTAGTGTTTTCAGTTCCACCAAGAATAGAATTGGCTTTGCATTTATTTCTACTTTAACATAGGGTCTTTTTTTGATCCAGTGGCAGCAAAGGTTCAAGATTTATTTTTGTTTTATTACCCTGCCATAGTCAGTATGATGGTTTGCAGCACTTAATAAGAACTTTAAGTCTTTTTCCTGACAGTCTATAAGCACTTGGTTTATTTTATTTTGTACAGGGCTTGCAAGCCCGGCACAAAGGCAGCTGCAATAGCTGGCTTATCTTGTTCATTTGGGACTGGTATTTTTGAATGTTTATCAAACAGTACTGCGGTGGTGGTGCTGCGGTAGCATTGTCGCCTCACAGTAAGATGTTGTCCTGTTCGATTCTCAGCTAGAGCATCTTCTGTGTGGAGACATATGTGAATGGGCGTACCTTCGTTGAAGGTTGTGCATCAGGGCCGGCAACTCGGCACGTAAAATCTACTGTCAAGCATTAGCGGACCGGTGTTCTGCTGTGGCGACCACTGAAATCAGAACCAGAAAGACACAACAACATCAAACACTGCTTTAAGATGACTCAAATAATCTGCAGGGGCTTTCTTTTTATTTTGAATACATGCCTGACACACTTTTGTAATTTACCAATGCTGTCCTTTTATCTATTAGTGCATTTTCTGTTGGAGTGAAATTTGTTATTTTAGCCTTTTCAAGTAACTGTGTTCTTATTTCATTTGAAGCAACTTCCTGAAGTATCTGGTTTAAATCTGTCAAAGTAGACTTGTAATGTTTTTGTAAATTTCACCTTAAACCTTCTTGGATGCTTTTTGTTTTCAGTTAGAAAACATTTAGACATAGTATGCAAATCAGCATTAGCCCCCCCCCCCCATTTTTTTAAGGTGCCAGAAAAAAAATCTTCTGCAGAGGCAATAGCCTCTTGTCCTTTCCTATCATGTGAGTGCTTGTGATGAGCCACAGGAATGTCAAAGACCCATGCTCCTGTTGGAAAGGTAGAAGCTTGTTGAGAATGATAGGAAGAAGAAAAACCCTTTTTAACTGCAGATGCCTGTTCTAAAGATGAGAGTTGAACAGGAGAACTAAGTTCAGATGTAACAGTACCACGATGAACATGTGTTCAAAAATGCAGAGGTCTGAGATACAACAGAATCCTGTACAGGGGTCAGCCGTACCGGTACATATGGGGGTGGTGTGCAGTAGCTACTGGAGGATTATCATCCTCTTGTGACGTCTCTGCTTTTTGGCCATCCTTAGTTTTTTTTTCCCAAACCTGCCAAAACAGGATAAAAGAGATCCCTTTTTACTGGTCTGTACTGCTTTCTTGACATCTTTTTCCTTTTGCAATAGTTGTTTATTAGCATCCTGTAACCCCCCTTAGTGCTGACTTGTTCACTTTCAAGAGCTTCGGTATATCAAGAATAAAATACTGACATGTGTTACCCACTTACTTAATACCTTTCAAGTTCATGAATTTATTCCTATCATAAGTTTCATTTAATGGAAATACTGCACCAGAACAATTCTTAGTAAGTTGAAATCAGTCATGCAAATACTTACAACTTCCTTTATTTTAATTATGATACATAACATATGCAGTTGTTCACTTTTCAGGGATTCAGTCTTGCTTGCTTATCTTTGTTTGTCTTTCTCTCTCTCTCTCTTTTTTTAAACTTACCTTACCAATCCTGGATCTTGGCAGTTTAAAGGAAAGAAAAATAACTATACCAATCCGCACACCATTCAGGGAGGGAAGGGTAGGACAGAGGAGAGGTTTTGATCAAGCTTTTTCCACAGCACCCGCTTACTTTCATTGCATCACAAGCTCAAAAGTTATAGCTCCATCATTCCAAATGGGATAATTGTGTCCAGTACTGACCACGCTTTTGGACCCTCTGAGGGTACTTCCGCACAGTCACACTTGGACTTGATTTGACAACAGACACACTTATGTTTCAACATGTTGTAGGGCACATAAATTTGAAGTAATTCTACGTTTATAAAATAAATAAATAAAATAAATAAATTTTAGTCTCTCTCTCTCTCTCTCTCTGCAGTCATAACATCACACAACACAGACATCAGTCGTACATTAAAGCAGCAGAAAGCAAACAGTCATACCTCTTACCTTTTTCCCTTGTGTTAAATTATCTCTCTCTTTTTAATATATATAGATACACATATACAATAACAATCTGCCCTTTGCTGCTGTGGGATCCGCCCACTATAACCTTGAGGGTACTGCCCTCAACACAGGACACCTCCTTGTTTTTATTTTATATAAATTAATAAACTTTTTGTTAAGACTTGTGGGAACCGCCCACTATTACTTTTACATACAACAAACAAGCAAATTTTTGTCATTCTACAAGGCAGCAGATACCACATACCGAACAAGTAACTCGGCCATTCAACAAACAGGAATGTCATATACTTAAAAAGCAAAGTCAGGCATTCAGCAAAACAGTACTTAAAAGCAAGGTCAGTCATTGAACAAAACAGGGCATATGATGTACTTAAAAGCAGTCAGTAATTTAGCAAAGCAGTACACATTATATACTTAAAAGCAGTCAGTCGTTTAACAACACAATAAACACATTGCCACTATTACTTTGAACTGCAGTTTTTTTTTAAACAAAAAGGAAAGAAAGAAAAAAAAAACATTTTTTCCCAAAGCCAGTTTACCATCTTTAGCCTGTATGTTTGCACACCCTGAATAGTTAAGGGTCTGTGCTCTGACCACTCCATACAAAACAGTGTGGAATTCACAGAAGAACTTTCTGTGCTGGGCCCTTTATAATTTATTACACAGTGTTCCGCAGCAAGATCAAAGTTCAGATTACAAGCACGGCACCAAAATGTTAAGGTGCAGTTTAATAATTAACATGAATTATCTTTAGTCTTGAGTAAAGAATAACTCTTCAGGATGTGCAAAACATTTTCTCTTTATTTAAATCCACATATATCAGTGCTGGGAGACTATCTACACAATTTAAAATCAGTCTCTCCAAGCAGCAAAAATACACACACTTTAATTTCTTATCAGTAACGTGCATGCAGAATACTGACGTGGTTAAATAGGATTTCTGCAGACCCTTGTGTTTCTCGATTAATGCTGCACATGAACAATCATGTTTATTAGTACCAATAATGTTTTAGAAAAAGTACAGGCCACCTGGCTTGTTAAGCAGCCTTGTTTCCTGACCTTGTACATTTTAGTACCAGTACATTCTAACTCCCCCAACATTCCTTGTAACTATCCATCCCAGCCTGGGAAGGTCAGAGCTTACATACAGTGTGTTCTTTCTTGCTTTCAGAAACCAGTCTTTATAACATTCTTAACCACTTCAGCACTACTTTCTTTTTACATTCAGTCATCTGTTAATACACTTGCAGCTTGATATTATAATGCAGTTGTGAACTACAATAAATATTTGTGGTTTGCATAACTATGCATCTATACTATATATCATTTTTTAACATGAACAAATATTAAATAATTCGTTAAACATGTTTGTGAAGAAATTGTAAGTTAATATGCATTTTGTGAAGAATAATCATGAGAGATACATTTTTCTATAACAGTACGTTAGATATGGACAGATGACTTGGCAGCAAGAATGATCACATACACCTCTTTGACAACCAGCATCAAGAACAGTCTTTTGCATAAATCTATCTCTCTCTCTCTTTCTCTGTGTGTGTGTGTATATATATATATATATATATATATATATATATATATGTGTGTGTGTGTGTGTTTGTGTGCACATACAGTAAAAGCAGCAGTTATGCAGTACATGTTTTCTAGGTCTATCTTCAATAACTCCAGCATTTTCATTCAGTCAGCAGCTCTGGTGGTAACGCCTCATCGTACAAAATAAATATTTTTCTAAATCACAATGCTACATTGTTTACTTTCATTTGCATTTGCTATTACCCCCATTTTACTTATATTATTCATTTCAATATCATTATACCATTGTCTGCATATTATGTAGGCTGTAGCATTTTGGGGCCTGCCACAGTCAGGGTAAGTGTGTCTCTGAATCGTCCACACCCAACTCATGGTCACTCTTCATGCAAATTCTGCTATCGTGAAACAGAAAATGTGTTTGAATGCCAGGGTGAAATTTTTCAGACTTTTCAAATAATCCACTTGCAGTGAGGAATAAATTGAATTTCTGGATCCAAACCTTCCGGTTTCTGTAAAATATCTTTACAAAGAGAGAAGCCTTGATGGTTACAAACAAGCCATATTTACACTGAGAATTACATTTCTGTAGTTCTAGACACAAAGATTTTTGAAAATGAATACATTTCTTTAGTTCAGCAGATACATTTCTTCAGGTGTGTCAGACATTTGTACACTCTCTGGCATCTTGTCTATAGATAGATGTTGAACTTTAAAGTGTTCTGTATTTTAATTGATTTTTCTAGAACGTCTATCTACCACATAGCATACAAATAATTCTAGCTAGCTTATTAGGCCTAAAGCTATACATACCTACATAACAGCCCCTTCCACAACTGCATTCATTTTATGAAAACTTTTTAGCATGTGTTAGGACATAAACTGCATTTAATTCACAAGCAAGTGAAGAATTAATAAAGAAAGACAGAGGAAATGAGTTATCTTGCTTTAAGGTCACAGTGGCCTACAGTGTTCAAAATAGTTTTGATTAAAAAGATCTGGTAATAAATCCTTTGTTTGGGTGCGGGTTTGTAACAGGTGACCAGACCTGTGATAGAGGGTGCTGGGGCACATAGGATAAATTTCCATTATTTCTTTCCATTCTGGTGATATTTTGCTGGTATTACTTTGCATACATTTTGACTTTGCAGTCACTACAACATAAGATGTAAAATAAAGTGTTTTTTTGCTACCACAGATACTCTTCCTGAAAGCACAGCTCTTATGCTATAACATGAAGCATCCTAGGAAAGGTCCATCTGTCTCATCAGTTGCAAAATGAACAAGCAAGTCAACAGTCTGCAACAATGTTTTCAACCTCTGAAATGTTATCTCCTACAGATTTGCGTAACAGCTGTTTCAGAATTTTAACAACTGAGAACTGAACCTAAACTCTAATGCTTCACCTTTAAGGCACAGGATCAGTAGGTGTTTGTGTGACTGACTATTGTGTTTACATCGAATGACTAGTGCCGGAGACACTACTTTAGTTTATGTCTGACATGCTGATGCCTGGGAAGGAAAGATAGTCACAAGTGGACAAGGAAGAAATAGTACTAACTTATGTAATCTGACGATTTCACAGATATTTATGGGCTGTGCTTTTGCCATATACATAAACTACAGATCACTGAATATTGTGTGTCTGTTCCATAAATGGGTTCTTCAGGAATACACTTTTAGATAGTGCAAGTGAGAAAATAGTGCCATGCTAATGATGGACACTGCACAGATAATGGTGTAATTCTGTCTTAAATTCATGTTCATGACCAGAAAGACTGGTCTGTAGCAAATGAGCTAAAATATATATTATACCATGAACCCCCCCAAAATGTGCACGCTGATTGGCCAGCGTGCACATTGTAAATCGAGTTATACTAATGGAAAAAGGTCCGGTCGCCCGGACTTTTTTCCATTAGTATAACTCTACTTTTAAAACACTGTCTCGCTATGTTAAATGGGTTTAACATAGCGAGACAGCTTTAAAATAAGCAACGGAGATCTCCGCTTTATTTTAGCTGTCTCGCTATGCTAAATCCATTTAACATAGCGAGACAGGTTTTAAAAAACGGAGAAAGCAAGATCTCCGTTGCTTTTACTGTTCGCTATGTTAAATGGTTTTAACATAGCGAGACAATTTTAAAATAAGCAACGGACATCTCCGTTGCTTATTTTAAAACTGTCTCGCTATGTTAAACCCATTTAACATAGCTTAAAAAAAAAGCAACAGAGATCTTGCTTTCTCTGTTGCTTTTGCACAGCTCTGATGTACTGCGCAGGCGCCGCAGTACATCAGAACTGCCACGGATGCCAGACATCTGCGGAAGGGCAGTAAACAGGCATTATACTATGCCATTATTTAAGAAAAGTAATAGTTTCTTTTCTTAAATAATGTCATATAATAGCAATAACCACTTCTGGGTGGTAATGCTGTATTTACCCACGGTTGGCTTTGTTTGGTCCCTCGGGCTTCGCCCTCGGGACCAAACCACGCCAACCGAGGGTAAATCCAGCATTACCCACACCCAGGCGTGGGTTATTGCTATATTATAGAATATAGGTGTATATTACAGGGATATAGCTCATGCATGATGTTGTACTAGAGTACTGAAACTGTTTGCATCAAACTCATCTTGGACTAGCCAGAATAAAAGGCTCAGTTAAACACACACACTGTGTGTGTACATATAATGGCCTGACATTGATCAGGATGTGAAAAAGTGAAAAAATGAATGGAGCGTCCTGTCAGCAAGCTTTATAGCAAAAGAAATATCCTGAAAAAAAATAGATATTTACAGAGGATACAAGGAGAACAAACTTATGCATTTCTGAAGACTGTTCAATTCATAGACTCCCCTTTGCTGCCTAAGATTGCTTCTGTGTATCCCAGGTAGCAAGGTTTTTAGTGTCACTCTATAGTAGTACAGTAGTGATACTCTGTGGGAGGGTCTATGTAAATGACCTTCCCAGCTGGATCTATGTCAGTTAATTGAAAAAACACATTGTCAAAACCATACGGTCAACAATGCAGTTAGTTGAACTGACATAAAGCCACACAACACCTGCCAACAACACAAACAATGTTTTTCCAGTGGGGGGGGGGCAAGCCCCCCTGCACCCCCCATGTGGAGGTTGCACCCCTACACGTCCTGCAAATTATTAATGGCAAATCTGAGATCACACTACAGTGGGGAAAAGGGCAAATTTCCCATTGTACAGTGATCTCAGAATGGTCTGGATGCACCAAATTGTTGACCATATGGATTTTGACAATTTGGTTCTATAATGAAGTGACATAGATCCTCCCAGTCAGCTGCTTCTGCAGTTCAAGAGAACAGGTCTGGGAGATAAAAGACACTGAGTATGTACTGATTTCTGTTGAGTAGAATTATACCTTTCAGTGGTATAACTCTGGTATAACTCTGTGTAGTGTGAATTGGAGCTGCATCACTATACACCATATCTCACAATCTCTTAGAGCAAGAAATCTGGACAAAGCCATACATAGTGGGGGGACAAAGGTCTAGAAATAGGGACAATTTTTAAATATTGCTCTTACAAACTTTGAAAGTTGATAGAATAACAGGTTTTGCATTAGCATGAATTTTCAGAAGGGTATGAAGTCTGAAACTGAAATGTCTGTCATTATATCCTGACTTTTATTGATTTGCCAGAAAACAACAATTTTATGAAAAATGAACTATAAATAGGAGGCCAAAATCTGGATAGTCTGCAAAAATCTGTACAGCTGAGAAGTATGCCATGCCCAGATAACCAATGGAGATAAGTAATGCTATATGTGGATGAGAGTACATATTTATTTATTTATCTGCATTTGTTTACTGGGACAGTCCAAATGAAGAGCAAGAAAGACTTCGCCTTTTCAGCAGAGGTGCACGGGAAAGGCTCCACCATCAACAAAATAAACATTTATGATATGATACACATAATGGTAAATGCATTTAATTGTAGATATATAGTTATTTAACAATAACAGAAGTAGACAGAGATAACTAAACATTGGAGAAAACAGAAATGTTGACGTGCACGTTTTACAATAGCTATTTAGATCATGAGTGCAAGAGAAAATGCACTGCTATTTTGTTGATAGATGAGTAAGTGTGACATGTAAGGGAACGTAGTGAGGAGATGATTAGATGAGTTAAGGCTTAGATGGGCTAATAAGAGAGGAAGGGGAGAGGCATGGGGAAGGAATGGGATTTTGGAATTAGGTGGTGACAGGCAGAGGCTGAGATGTGTATATATTAAAGGAGGAAAGAGAAAAGAGTTAGGTTAGTTGATGGTAATTAGGTGGAGAGAAGATGTGTTGGTGTGTCATTGTGTGTGTTTGAGTATTGTGAGACTGTATGAGTTGGTCAGTAGGTGTTTGTGTGACTGGCTATTGTGATTTTTGAGTGCGATATGGGTGTGCTTGTGTTCTGGTCTGGGGTACGGTCAGTGACTGTGTGTTTTTTTCTTGGCACCTGTCAGCCAGTGCTCTACCATGAATTTTTTTCCAGTAGCTTAGTGGAGCAGTTAATAGTAAAGCAACTTCCCAAGTAATGAGATGTTGCCATTTAAGGATTTTTGATTACTATAAACCAACCAGTTCTTAGCACTGGAGTGCAAATTCACTGGTGCAGGGCTATTTGCACTGTTGTGCTTTCTTTCTTTTTTTTTCTTTCAGCTGTTACCTTTAGGGATCACCACAGCGAGTCATCCGTTTCCATTTCTTCCTGTCCTCTGCATCTTGCTCTGTCACACCAACCACCTGCATGTCCTCTCTCACCACATCCATAAACCTTATTTTAGGCCTTCCTCTTTTCCTTTTACCTGGCAGCTTCATCCTTAGCATCCTTTTTCCAATATACCCAGCATCTCTCTTCAGCACATGTCCAAACCAATGCAATCTCGGCTCTCTGGCTTTGTCTCCAAACTGCCCAAACTGGGCTGACCCTCTAATATACTTAATCCTAATCCTGTCTACCCTCGTCACACCCACTGCAAATCTTAACATCTTTAACTCTGCCACATCCAGGTCTGACTCACTCCTGCCTTTTTGTCAGTGCCACTGTCTCCAACCCATATAACATAGCTGGTCTCACTACCCTCTTGTAGACCTTCCCTTTCACTCTTACTGGTACTAGTCTGTCACAAATCACTCCTGACACTCTTCTTCACCCACTCCAACCTGCCTGTATACCCTTCTTCACCTCTCTTCCACACTCGCCATTACTCTGAACTGTTGATCCCAAGTATTTAAACTCATCCACCTTCACCAACTCTACTCCCTGCATCCTCACCATTCCTCCCTCTCATTCACACAGATAGATTCTGTCTTAGTCCTGCTGACCTACATTCCTCTCCTCTCTAGATCATATATTTGCATGGTTGTGTTATTTTCTATTAATCCTAGCCACAGTTTCTACAGCCACCATACTGTATTCTGCTGACTGTACATCTTTGCAGAGTAAGATTGCAGTATCCATCATCATCTTTATTTTATAGTGTAAGATTATACTCAACAGGGTTTTAAGATTGAAAGTAATCCTGTTACAAATATGTAACATAAATAAGGTATAAAATAAAGCTTGCTTAAATGCAGAAACAGAGTTTAGTAATATGTGATCAGCATCCATACTAAATGACTGAGACTTGGAAAATAAGGCATCTGCTGAATGGATATTTTTCCCTTAAAAACAGGATGTATGCAAGAACAAAAATGCAAAATCTGCTCTTAAAGAATGGACAATGACACTGTGACAATGTGTTTCCCTAAAAACATGTTTTTTTCTGCATGGACAACAGGACATGTTTATAACGATATGTTTCCTTAAAAATATGTTTTTTCTGCATGGACAACAGAACATGTTTATGACAATATGTTTCCTTAAAAAACATGTTTTTCTGCATTTATAAAGATACAAATAGAATACTAAAGACAAAAAAACATGATGTTCACACTGTCAGAAAAGCTGAATAATAATATCATTAAGTCAGGAGTTTGCGTCAGCATCTGCAACAATCAGTATTGTTTCTACAGGATGACCAGTTCTCCAAAATAGAATACCAAGAGGAAATGTATATGTATGTGCATGACTAAAATTGTATATAAAGATCTGTATTAATCCAGTTATGTTAGGGGTAATGGTAGGGACACATTTGTCCTGAGGTAAATGTTATATCTCTCACATCATCTGTACTATATAAGAAGTAAAGTGGAACAGTACTTTAAGCTGTAACAGAAGTACGTGTGGTTTATTATAAAAGTTATTGGTTACTGCTCTTAAAGACAGGTGCTGCAAAGTATATTCTCTCATCAGTGTATATTCTGCAAGTTTCTGTATGCAACAGACTGTGAATGCAAATAAAACCAGACTTTGATTTCAGCAGAATCCAGCCAGCAAGACTGAGTGTCTTAAGAAGACTTCAAATCCATCACAGTAAGCAGCACCATATAATTTTTCAACGGCGAGCCAGTCTGCATTCGAACACAGAGGGAGCGGGTAAGCCCTGCATAGGGTCACTTCAGTCAAATTGCAGTAACCAACATTTGTACGTATGTGTAAATTCTAAACAGAAGTATTCCAGTTTACGCAGCTTGCAGTAGTAAAGTTTTTTTAGACGTCTAAATCCAGAGTGAGACTAGTTCAAGAAAGTTGCAGTGTCATTAATTCTTCAAGAAAAGGTGGATATCTACTTTGTACAGCAGTCTGCTATCTGTTGTGCATCACCAGCTTCTCAAGTGACTCTGAAAAAATTCCAGCCATCAGCAACAACAGCCTGATCACCTGTTTTTTTGTTAACTGGTAAGACTTTTTACTGTGTCACATTTTTAGTATGGATGCTATTAGTGTGAATATTATTAGACAGTTTGGATGTTATTAGACAGTATGGATATTAGTAGACATAATTCATACAGGAGTAAACCAAGCTTTAGTAAATTGCAATGTTGGTATACACTGCACATTAGTAAATGTAAAACCTTATTAGGGCAGGTTGATAGTAAGGCATTATGCAAATGTATTATAATATTTGACTGGTATCTCAAAGAAAACCATGTGGGGTATGACAAATGTGTATTGTGTGATTCAACAAAAACTGCATTTTGTATATTATGCCATAAAAAGGTATTGCATGATATTGCTAAAAAAATAGACTGTGAAGAAAGATCTGTTCATGATAAAGAATTAACTAAGGGTAAAATGTTTCCATTATATTCAGATGTTGAACAGTTATGTCCTGTCAACACGTGTGTCAAATCAGTTACTGACAGGACCTTTAGTACATTTTGTTACAAAAGAATGTAATAAACTTCTAAAAGACAGACACAATGAGTTCAGGAAGCTTAGACAAGTTATACATACATCTTTTCAAAAGTGCATAGGAGTTTCAAATTCAGCAGAACAGCTTACTAAAGAATGTCAGAAAGACCATGCAACATTACAGAAAATTCTTCAACAGCAGTTGCAGGATAAAGGAAATAAATTAGCTGAACTGACAGAGACTGGGGACTTCCTGCATACACAGCTAATCTGTGCAAAAGAAAAATATTTTATAATATGTTTATGTTTTGAAAATGGTTAAGCATACATGGTAAGATCTGATGTATGGACAAATCATTCTTAAATGTTTTACTTTCATTCCATTAAAACAAGACATTTATCAGTAGTACAGTAAAATAGACCATATAACTGCTATTCTCATAGCATAGTCAAAAGGTACACAACAGTTTTAGCGTATAAAAATTACATTAAAATAGTTACACGAAACAGTTCTAGTGCATAAAATTAAATAAAGATAGTTAATAAGAGTGGAGATTTAAGGTCACATCACTGACATGCTTGTATAAAGATTTAAAGTCACAAGACTGACATGCATGTATCTGTTACAATGCACAAGAATAACAGTCAGACAACAGCAAATATAAATAATATCAGTACTACAGTAAAGTAGAGCATATGACTGCCATTCTTAGCCTAGTCAAAATGTAAACAAAACAGTTCTAGTGTATAAAAAGAAAATCACAGATGGTATTAGTCAGTCTTTGTAAAATGAATGGCAGAGCAGTCAAATAAATAAAAATACTAAAATCCATGTAAGCTAATTGTAAAATAATGTTTAGTTTGCATAGTTATGCAAATCACAATCAAGTTAAAGGAAAAATGCCAAAAGAATTAACTATAGTTTATAGAGTATAAAATGTGAGCTCAGACCTTCCTAGACTAGATGAACAGTTACAGGAAATGTTGGAAAGATAAGATAAACAATAAAAAGGATAAACTTCACAGTACCTCCAAAAAAGCCAGGAACACACCAATAAGTGCCAAACGACTGCCAATAGTAATCCACAGTTTAATATCAGAAAAACAAACATGAACAAATTCGACAAGCAGACTCGTAAACAAACAAATAAACAAATGTAGCATATGGAGAGAGTTAAGCGCTTTCAACCATTACTGGTCTTCATCAGAACTACTACTTACTTGTAAATCTGCTTCTTAAGTAACCTTAGTGGCGCCAAAACCACTCATTACTTTTTAAAAACATACTAACACATATATACAAGTGTATGTGCAAATAGCTAAATCCCTACAAATGAGTCACATACCCACAATATGCACAATACATAAAGAACAATACTTTAAAATAATGCATCAATAGAATACAATGCCTTAATTAAATACAGTCATATTAGTACATAAACATGTTGTATAAACAATGTAATGCGAACATCAACAAACCTATTAATGTTTAAAAAAAATGTATATAGACAAAATATAAGAAATATGTAAGGAATATATATTAAATAGTAATGGCAAAATATATATATATTTATGTGCAGATAAATCCAAATTGTTTATTTTTTCAAAATTGTTATTAATAATATTCTAGATGAAATATGTAACCAATTAGTTTATATATAATAATACTTAATTAAATAACTGGTTATTTAAATAACAATAATAATAATGATAATAATAAAAATAATAATGGTAATAATGCTAACTATAACAGCAACATAGACAGCAAAGATGAGCATAGACTATTATATTATATGATCATACTTCAAACAACGTATCTAAAAAAATTTTTTGTTTAAAAATATGTTAAAAAGTTATTAAAAATTTGTTTAAAAACCTTAGCTAAAAAGCTTTATTGTTTTACGTATAATGTAAAAAAAAAAATTGTTTATATATAAATTTATTATTTTGCATACGATTATAAATTCACTTATAAATACGTTTATAAACAAATGATAATATTAATAAGTAATAAATAAATTAATATAGATCTTATTCTTATTAAATATCTCACTTTATACTAATAATAACGATTTAGTAGATATAAATTAATTTAAACCAGGAAAAGTGGTGGCATCTAAGTATATCTGCCACCATGTTTCCTTATATGCAAGTAAACTTTTGATATCACCACCTCTAGGATCTGTTTCAATAGTGTCAAGAATGCTAAACATAAAATTATGATCAACACCTTCAGTCTCTACGTGTCTAGATAGTGCATTAGTTTTATCCTTGGTCTTAATACTATATATATGGTCATATATACGTTTTTAAGACATCTTTCTGTCTTTCCAACGTAGAAACCTGAGCATTTTCTACATTTTGCTAGATATAGTACATTTTTTGTATTACAGTTGCCATATCTACATTTTATATTAGATTTTAAACCATTCCGTAATTTTATTTTATTTTCCAAAGACATATATCTGCATTGGTTGCAGAATCCACATTTACTGCTTCTTGTGTTATTACTTAAATAGTTTTTATTTTTCTCCTCTATATGTCTGTGTTCCAAAAGATGTTTCATATTTTTACCCATTTAATATATGAAGTTAGGTTTGGATCCCAATAATTTTATTAAACTAGTATCACTACTAATCAAATACCAAAATTTATAAATAATTATTTTAATCTGGTCTACACCCATGTTATATTGTAGTATAAACATTTTATGATAGTTATTATTTAATATGTATGGGAATTTGTATCATCATTTTGAGAAATTATATCACCAATTCCCAAAAGTAGTCCATATTTAATATTCCATTGGTTTGTAACATATGTTATTGTTGCGTCCATCATTTCTTCAGGATATCCTCTTTGAGTAAATAAACTTTTGATAAACTAATTCTTTTTTCATATCTTCGAAATTGGATACCATACGTGCTACATGGACACATGGCCCCTTAAAAACATTTTGTTTAATTTTATGTGGATGACAACTACTATATGCTAAGTAGCTATTGGAGAAAGTACTTGTTCCTATGGATGGTGGAATATACATTACCATCATTATAAGAAATATGGGTGTCCAAGTACGGTAATCCATATTTAATATGAATTTAATATGAAACATCTTTTGGAACACAGACATATAGAGGAGAAAAATAAAAACTATTTAAGTAATAACACAAGAAGCAGTAAATGTGGATTCTGCAACCAATGCAGATATATGTCTTTGGAAAATAAAATAAAATTACGGAATGGTTTAAAATGTAATATAAAATGTAGATATGGCAACTGTAATACAAAAAATGTAATATATCTAGCAAAATGTAGAAAATGCTCAGGTTTCTACGTTGGAAAGACAGAAAGATGTCTTAAAAACGTATATATGACCATATATATAGTATTAAGACCAAGGATAAAACTAATGCACTATCTAGACACATAGAGACTGAAGGTGTTGATCATAATTTTATGTTTAGCATTCTTGACACTATTGAAACAGATCCTAGAGGTGGTGATATCAAAAGTTTACTTGCATATAAAGTAACATGGTGGCAGATATACTTAGATGCCACCACTTTTCCTGGTTTAAATGAATTTATATCTACTAAATCGTTATTATTAGTATAAAGTGAGATATTTAATAAGAATAAGATATATATTAATTTATTTATTACTTATTAATATCATTTGTTTATAAATGTATTTATAAGTGAATTTATAATCAAATGCAAAATAATATATTTATATATAAACAAAATTTTTTTTTACATTATACGTAAAACAATAAAGCTTTTTAGCTAAGGTTTTTAAACGAATTTTTAATAACTTTTTAACATATTTTTAAACAAAAATTTTTTTTTAGATACGTTGTTTGAAGTATGATCATATAATAGTCCATGCTCATCTTCGCTGTCTATGTTGCTGTTATAGTTATAGTTAGCATTATTATTACCATTATTATTTTTATCATCATTATTATTATTGTTATTTAAATAACCAGTTATTTAATTAACTAAGTATTATTATATATAAACTAATTGGTTACATATTTCATCTAGAATATTAGTAATAACAATTTTGAAAAAATAAACAATTTGGATTTATCTGCACATAAATATATATATATTTTGCCATTACTATTTAATATATATTCCTTACATATTTCTTATATTTTGTCTATATACAATTTTTTTAAACATTAATAGGTTTGTTGATGTTCGCATTACATTGTTTATACAACATGTTTATGTACTAATATGACTGTATTTAATTAAGGTATTGTATTCTATTGATGCATTCTTTTAAAGTATTGTTCTTTATGTATTGTGCATATTATGGGTAGGTGACTCTTTTGTAGTCATTTAGCTATTTGCACATACACTTGTATATACGTGTTAGTATGTTTTTAAAAAGTAATGAGTGGTTTTGGCGCCACTCAGGTTACTTAAGAAGCAGATTTACAAGTAGTAGTTCTGATGAAGACCAGTAATGGTTGAAAGCGCTTAACTCTCTCCGTATGCTACATTTGTTTATTTGTTTGTTTACGAGTCTGCTTGTCGAATTTGTTCGTGTTTGTTTTTCTGATATTAAACTGTGGATTACTATTGGCAGTCATTTGACACTTATTGGTGTGTTCCTGGCTTTTTTGAAGATAAACAATAAGACTGATTGCCAGACAAGTAGCTTGAGTTTTTCTAAAACATTATTGTTATTAAAACATAATTGTTAAAATGTTTACAGGCAACACTATTTAGTAACTGTACTAAAATGTCACAATTGTGTATAGATGTCACTGATAATCTGTTTGCAAGTAAATGTTAAAAGTAAAAGAAAAGAAAAAAATGCCTCAGTTGCATCAAGTACAGCCAGCAGATGGGCTATAGTATACATACAGTTCAAATCAATTGTGCAGAAGGGTATAAATACCTACTAGTGGTAATAAACAGCAAAAGCTTTATAAAAAAAATGATCAAATCAAATAAGTCCATAGTTTGTAAATGTATAACCAAAGTGTTGGGCTGACATACATTCTATTCTCACAGCACAGCATAAAGCAGATAAAGAATAGTGCAATACTGCAGTGGGAGGGGTACTTTCTCAGTTTTACACTGACTGTATAAGCAATACTGCACAAGGGTCTAAAATAGAGCTACGGGAAGAAATAATATCTCATTCCTTCTTGACAATACTCTTTCGGGGGGGAGGGACAAACAGGTATTATTGCATTAGAAATATTAGTAAACAGATTAAATATCAAAGTCTAAAATATTTATTTAAATTCTGTGATTGCAAAAGAATAAATTGATCAGGTTAAAAAAAACAACATCAAAGCAGACACAGCTCATAATTGATGAAATATTTTCACAGAATGGTCTGCAAAAGAAAAAATTGTTAAATACATTCAGTTTTGGTAGTAATACTTTTATATCATTGTATTGACTATGTAAAATTGCATTTTGATTTGTTGTATCAAAAGAAGACTAAAGGCTTTGCTTCTTAATGTGTTTTCTATATAATGTGATAAAAATACATATCAATATAAAGTGTTTTGAGTACATTAAAATAAAAAGAGGGAATTGTAAGATTATACTCAACAGGGTTTTAAGGTTGAAAGTAATTCTGTTACAAATATGCAACATAAATAAGGTATAAAATAAAGCTTGCTTGAATGCAGAAACAGAGTTTAGTAATATGTGATCAGCATCCATACTAAATGACTGTGACTTGGAAAATAAGGAATCTGCTGAATGGACTTTTTTCCTTAAAAACAGGATGTGTGCAAGAGCAAAAATGCAAAATCTGCTTTTAAAGAATGGACAATGACACTGTGACAGTATGTTTCCTTAAAAACATGTTTTTCTGCATGGACAACAGGACATGTTTATGACAATATGTCTCCCTAAAAACATGTTTTTCTGCATGGACAACAGGACATGTTTATGACAATATGTTTACTTAAAAACATGTTTTTCTGCATTTACAACAGGACATGTTTATGACAATATGTTTCCTTAAAAACATGTTTTTCTGCATTTACAAAGATACAAATAGAATACTAAAGACAAAAAACATGATGTTCACACTGTCAGAAAAGCTGAATAATAATATAATTAAGCCAGCAGTTTGCGTCAGCATCTGCAGCAATCAGTATTGTTTCTACAGGATGAGCAATTCTCCAGAATAGAATACCAAGAGGAAATGTATATGTATGTGCATGAATAAAATTGTATATAAAGATCTGTATTCATCCAGTTATTTTAGGGGTATTGGTAGGGACATATTTGTCCTGAGGTAAATGTTATATATCTCACATCATCTGTACTATATGAGAAGTAAAGTGGTACAGTACTTTAAGCTGTAACAGAAGTATGTGTGGTTTATTATAAAAGTTATTGGTTACTGCTCTTAAAGACAGGTGCTGCAAAGTATATTGTCTCATCAGTGTATATTCTGCAAGTTTATGTATGCAACAGACTGCGAATGCAAACATAACCAGACTTTGATTTCAGCAAAATCCAGCCAGCAAGACTGAGTGTCTTAAGAAGACTTCAAATCCATCACATTAAGCAGCACCATATACTTTTTCATACAGTACGTTTCAGAGCTAATTGTAAGCTTTATGCAGAGTAGCAGTGCCAGCCAGATTCATAGCTCTCAACCTTCCCTCTTCAAAATGTGGAACCCTGACTCTCATAATGTGGAATAAATGGGCAAAATGTGGAATACTTCCTAACAACTTCAAATGCTAATTGTTGTTTTATGTGTATAAAACATTCATTTGGCTGAAGTAACGCAATTCAGTATTAACTACTATGGGTTATCAATTAAGAAAAGATTTAACACTGAGTATGTGACAGAGACTTTCAAAGAGATACTGCAAAAAAACATGGATTTTTTAAGACTTGACATAAGGAACCCTCCTCATAATGGGGTACATTTGAGAGGTATGGCCAGCTCTTTGTGACTGTGTAAACATAATCTTCTAAAAGTTACTGAATAGGTTCATAGGTATGTACTAGGCTAATGGCCCTGGAGCCTTTACAAACCTAGCCCATAGGATTACCCTGGCATCGTGCCACCTGACCTTAGTTCCTAGTACCTCTGTCGAGTAGAGCCACTGGAGTGATCCCTGGGGTGAATTTTCTATTTCCCATCCACTCATCAAGATTTCTCTTGAAGAGGGCCAGTGAGGTGCTCTGCTTGACATGTATGGGAAGTCTATTCCATAGCATGGGCAGTCTCTGGGTTATGAACGTGTCCCTCCAGCATGTTCTATTGATTGTGGTAATGAGGTTGAGGTCTGTTCAGCGGAGGGATTGGGATTTCTTTAGATGTAGCATTTCTAACAGAGGTGGGTCAGACATGGCTTTTTAAGTCAAGCAGACATCTCTAAGCAGGTGATATGAGACAGAGAATAGTTGTTTTTTGAGTCTGTCCATATAGGATAAATATTTAAGGCCTAGGATCCACTTTGTGAGGTACTTTTGCGGCCTCTCCAGTTGTTGCAGGTGTCTAGTAAGGTACATGCCAAATGGGGCACTGTATTCGATGATTGGCCTATTGAGGGAAGAGTAGAGGGAGACAATGACCTCTTTCTTCCTGGATGCAAAACCCTTAGTAATGAGATGTGCCACATAAAAGGACTTTCTGACCACAGTGGCAACGTGGTGGACAAAGGAGAGGTTGCTGTCAACCTGTGTTCCCAGATCTCTTATAACGCTTTCTGTGTTCAGTGGATTACCATCAATGTGGTAATTCAAGGGAACCAGGTTTTTCCCAAGGAGGATGATGAGACATTTATTTGGCATTGAGCTTAAGGCCATGGTTCTGACACCAGTCATTGGTCTCATTGTGGCCTTTCTGTAGGATGTCAACATTACTTGGGGAGTTAATAATAGGTCCCAACTTGCAATCGTCTGCGAACTTTGTGAATAGCGATAAAAAGCATAACAAGTTACAAAGGTGTACTAGGCATATAGTTTATATAGTACTGAGTATTAAGAGTGTAACCGAGGATATATTTTGTACTCTATAGAGTACATTTTTTTCTTTGCATCACTCAGAAACATTGCAATGTCCTTCAGGCCATATTATTTTTACAGCTGTCTAAATGGATGTCTCCAACAACAAGTAAATAACTTCCTTACAGAGAGGATTGCACATCTAAACACAATATATTTAATAGTTTTAGAGGAAGTCATACATCTCAACCTCAAATGCAAAAATCTGGACAAAGCCTGACAGAATGGGGTGGGGGACAAAGGTCCAAAAATAGGGCAGATTTTAAATATTGTTCTTATTAAAGCTGCTAGAATAAGATTTGTCTTAGTATGCATTTTTCTGAAGGATATGAATTCTGAAACAGAAATGTATATCACTTAGTGACTTCAATCCTCAAATAATCCACGTGATTTGCCAGAAAATCACAAATTTTATGAGGGACATAAAAATATGAGGCAAAAATCTGGAAAGCTGAGGTATGGAGGGAGCTGCTGAAAATTATGTATACAGTTTTTAACTGCAAGGGGCAACATTTTGAAAGTTATGTACATTTGTTTGAAATACCGGGTGGGTAGTAAAAAGTCTGAGAGTACAAAATGGAATTTTCTGACTACACCCGTAAGACCTCTCAACTGTCCCTGATTTTCAGGGACGTCCCTGATTCTGACTCAAATTTTAGCTCTGTCCTTCTTAATCCCTTCTAAAACTGGTGACTTTTGGAGGAAAGTTGGTGAATTTAATTTAATGAATAATGGCAATAATTAAGAGTTGTACATTTCTTTTACCTCACAAAATGTATATTAATTCATATGCTGTGATTCTGTAAATGCCTCAAGTTAATAGCACAAATATTTTAAAAGTGTCTCTGTTTTTTTCTAGCTTTATCCCTGATTCTGTTGAAATTTATCCCTGATTTGTTGAGAGGTATGACACCCCTGCTGACACGGCCGGTCTTAGGCATAGGCGAACTAGGCGACCGCCTAGGGCGCCGTGCAGGCCGGCCTCAAAAGGGTGCAATTCACGGATCGGAGTTAAGCTGAACAGACAACAACATTTCTTTTTTTTTTTTCTTTCTCACCGCCGCTGCCCTAAAGACTACAACTGTGCCCTCCCCAGCATCAGAAGGGCGCAATTTACAGAGCGGAGTTCTGTTGTGAGGACCCCTAACCTGGAAGCCGAACAGACAACAACGTTTCTTCTTTTTTTTTTTTTTTATTTCACCGCCGCTGCCCTAAAGACTACAATTGCGGCCTGGGGAGGGCGCAATTGTAGTCTTTAGGGCAGCGGTGGTGAAATAAAAAAAGAACGTTGTTCTGTTTTCAGGTTAGTCTACAGAACTCCGCTCTGTAAATGAGCGGAGTTCTGTTGTGAGGACCCCTAACCTGGAAAAGCAGAACAGACAACAACGTCACGTTTCTTTTTCCTTTTTAAATTTCACCGCCACTGGAAACGCTATATAAAGATAATTGTGGATCACACTTCAAAAGGTTTCTAAGTGTTATACATAATGATGTATCTGTGTACTATTGGAATTTGACCACACTTCTCAATGTTTTAGTATGCTAGCCATAAAGAACGATACAGTGTGAGTTGGTGTGTAATAAAACTGTTCCTTCAGAGGGTTAAAGTAGAAGGCAAAGCTAAAGTGCTCACCTACAATAAGTAGTGCCTTCATACAACAGCACATAACGATGAAACATTTTATTTGCTGTTCTAAAATGACTACTATCTAATAATAATAATAATGTAAGAATATTCTTCTTGTGGATGATATAATTGTGTTGCTGTGGGATATCATCAGTATGTGTCTGTTGGTTGGTTGGTGTCTATGGCTTGTTAGCCAGAAATCTTGAACTGACATAACCACTGAACAACTAAGGAATAAAATAGCACAGCAGGTGTGGTTTATCATACCATGGTGTTATATCTCAAAGTGCAGTGAGACACAAGGTGAAAATGACTGTCTTCTGCACCCAGTGAGTGGCAATATCCAGTAATAAAGCATATTATGAAAAATGTTATTCCTTTTATAAAGACTTTTTATTATAGTCCACTGTGATGTCACACCAATCAGCCTTCAGGACTATTAATAACTGACTAGTAATTGTATTTGTTAGGTCACTGCTCTACAGTTTCCTCGCACTATAACTAATGAAAAACAAAATGGACTGTTTGCCTTTGTTATTTACATGGCACTAATCTGCTTTTAGCCAGTGGAGAATGATATTCACAAATGAAAAACATAAAAATGAACATGCAGAAATTCATATTTCTGTTCTTTTAAAGAGCAAAAAATGCAAAGGGGGAACGTATATTACAAGATGGATGCTGCTCCCAGATGTTGCTTTGCACCACTAGTTTCCAGAACAAAGCAGATATGAAATAGCAATGGACTAAACAGAACATAACTTCCTTGTTTCAGGCTTCAGTAATATGAAAGTTACATTAACCACCTACATTAATTATAATGAATTATTCACTCCTCACACATCAGTATTTGTGTCTGCATGGTTTCACTTTCTCTCTCTCTCTCTCTCTCTATATATATATATATATATATATATATATATATATATGCGTATGTATGTATATATAAAATATATGTGCATGTGTATATATTTATCAGAGGAAGAAAATAAGAGATAGAAGTTGTGATAAAAACAAACACGCAGCACATTTGCAAGTGTAGCTATCTTAAAGTTTGTAGTCTTAACTAAGGTACTCCTGTATGGAATTTACACATGCTTTTTGGGTCAACAGGAGCGTTTGCTCAGTGGTCCCATTTCCTCCTAAATCCCAAACACATGCATAGGTGAAGTGGCAATCATCCAAACTGCCCACGGACATGGATGCTGTGCTTCAGTGTGTATGTGTGTGTGTGCGTGCATGTGCGTGTGTGTGTGTGTGTGCGCGCCCAGAGATGGACTGGCAACTTCTCCAGGATTAGTTACTCTGCCATGACCAGAATGTTCAGTTAACAGATGAAGTAACACAATAAGCTTGGGTAGATCTTGGGGTGGAGTACAGCAAAATCAACTGCTCAATATAGTAGCATACAAGCACGAATGACTATGAAGAGTATTATACGTATGACTAACAGCAGTGCAGGAATATACTCCAGCTTCCCTAAGATTCTGAAATACACTAAGTGAGAGACTGGAGAATGAATAAAAGTACATATCTATGAAACAGTACATGATATTTTATCATTCCTTCATCAGCATCAATAATATCAGAACTCTAGCTCACCACCACCAAGTTCTAAAACTGAAATATTTTCACTTACAGTAGATGTATACACCATACTTCCATTTACTGGAGTAGAACGTCCAATATTCAAAGTCAGACAATACAAAAGGAGCAGCACATAACATTCGTTCTGTAAACACATCATTATTCAAAACTGAAAACCTACAGATCTGTAATTGGTGTGCTTATATGCAGGCACATTGACAAATAAATCATCAAAATAATTTTCTTCAAGTTTAACAAAGGTGCAGAGTTTTAAAACAAAGCAAAATAATATGATACTGTGCATGTACAAGTTTAGCATGCAAATTTCTATAAAAGTAGTTTTCACTTACATAAATATTTTACTTTTTTGACGAACAATTGACATGCAATATAATTTTACAGATTTCTCTACAAATATGAATAAATTTAAAACAAAACAGCATCACTGCATATTGTGTCCTTTGTTTTGTATCTTGTCTTTGTAATCCCCTCACTGGGTCTGAAATTGGTCTTTTGTGATCAATGCCATACCCCCATAAAATAAAGAAGTAAATAAAAATTATTCAGCATTCAGATGTTTACAGAACTGAGTGCTAGTTGCATACATATACACTGTGTATTTTGAAAAAAATGGGCACATTTTTTAAAGATTCAAGTTCCCGTATTTTGCATTTATTGTTTTTCTGCACATACATTATGGTGTTACAAAATAATTAAAAAAAAAAAAATATATATATATATATATATATATATATATCTATAAAATAAAATCCCATCCTCTAAAGCAGTAACCATCGGGATCCAGAGGCATGGTTTGAATACTGGTGTGCAAGGGTAGGTAAGTAAGATATCTACTCACAGTTCAAGCACAAGGGCTAGCCAGTGTACACAGGCTCTTATGTTAATGTGCACAGTGGTCCTTGCTGGTGCATGGAAACATGCTGACGAATTGTGACTCCTGCATAAAATCAGGTATGTAATTTAGAAAGCCCTACACTGAACCCAAGATATTGTTACAAATCATGGCTGCTCTCGGTAAGGAAGCCCATGATCTGAGCAGTAAGATGCTAAAATGTAGAGAATTGCTGCGCACAGGTTACAAAATATGCATAAAGATCCACCCAAACAAATAATATGTGCATATTCTAAGTATGGTGAACCATGTTGTCTAGTCGTACATATGTGTGTAACAACACAGACATACACATGTTTACACAATAAGCCATGTAAATCATTTCATCCAGTACTCTTTTTCAAGGTCCGTAATGTACAATGATGCAACACAGTGCACTGTTTTAGCACCTCCCAGACACATTAGCCAAGCAGTACGGGTTCTTTAGCAAGACCATGATGTCAGATAATGCAGTCTATTAACAATAACAAGATGCTAATACAAAAATTATATGGGCATACATGATAAGCGATTTAAATTATCATTAATGAGATGCTAACACGAAATGTACACAAGCAAACAGGATATGTGATTTAAATGAGCATTACTTCTGAAACCTATTCTGTATGCGTTTGTATGGTGCTCCGCCATCCATGTGAAACGCCAGAAATGTCCTTGCCATGCATAATTTTACTAAAAACGTTTGTGAAAAGTATGATGTGGAAAAAATTGGCCTACTACATGTGCTGCTGACTAAAACCAGTGAAAAACATATCCTCATGATTTCTAACTGAACATATATATATATAGGCTATTGTAGGACAGCCTAGAACATTCATAACTACTGAGCTCAAACTGTATGATTTAAGTGATCCTTGGCTACACTGGCAATGTAGAATGTGTTTTCAACAACCATCTGCATATAAGGGGCATCCTTTGCTGGTAACTCCCTACTAGGCAACGTTCCTTGCTGCTGCTTTGGCACTTTAAGCCGGCCTGACTGCTGCAATATTTTGCTGTCTGCACTTTATTTTATGTTTTGCCAAGTACAGGACATTGTGCTCTTTTGGAGAGGACACTTGTGCACCTATCATCATGTGTCACATTACACACAATTCTGACAGGCAGAGAGTAAAGATAGACTTTGTGTCTTGCTGACACATGTGGCTTACATCACAATGTATGGAGCATTATGTTGTTTGTTTTGAGCCTTGCACATCACTGCCATATCCAGCTAGCATTGTGCAATTATATTACCTTTTGTGTGCTGTTAATCTGCACATTGCTCTCCTACAACACCATCACACTGAGTATGTGCTCTGTCTTTTGTGTGCCACAAAATCTGCAGACCACAGAGTTCTTGAAACTGACAATTTTTAGTATACTGCTAAGCTTTCTAAATACTGAAAATTATTACAGAAAAAAAGGAATATGCGAGGGTCTGGTGTTAGATTTGTATAGCATCTTGTACTAATAGGATTGGGAATTCACTCTGTAAATCAAGGCTTCAATGTTTATCACAACACTTGCAATATGTTACTTAGCCCAGCCATCCAACATATACTTTTTAACATCAGACTCCACATATTCCATACATATATGTGTGTGTGTGTGTGTCTATGGGCAACTATATGTAGGTTAGTGGTAGGGAAAGGGCTAAGTAAGGGAATACATTGGAGGAGTGTTTGCAGTTTAGGGTTACAGTAAGGGTTACATAAAGGTGTGTGTGTGTGTGAGTGAGTGAGTGAGAGAGAGTTGTGTATCCAATATGTCTGTGTAGCGTGGTATTATTATGGGAAGGGTTTTTCTAAAGTAGGATGTAGAGCTGAAGTATTAGTAAGGTCAAGCAGAGAGCTTACTAATATGTGCTAACCCCAACCTTGCCCCTTCCCTAACCCCAGTTCTACAACTTATCTTGGAAAACTCATTCCCGTAACACTACCTCTATTCAAATTATTTATGAAAGTAGTGGTTGTGTTTGAGGACTGCAAGATGAAATTATTGACTTTCCATTTCCAATCTGTTGTATTAGTCTTGCAGGTGTTCAATGTACTGAGTTCAAACTTGTTTGGTTTGATTATTCAGTGTTTGATCATTTTCTGTAGACCCATACATCTGTATATGTGTATTTATCTCTATTTCTCTCTCTATTTCTCTCTCTCTCTCTCTATATATATATATATATATATA
The DNA here is from genome assembly GCF_019279795.1 of Protopterus annectens. NCBI lineage: Eukaryota > Metazoa > Chordata > Ceratodontiformes > Protopteridae > Protopterus > Protopterus annectens. Next base: position 306,808,136 of record NC_056737.1, read on the forward strand.
TATATATATATATATTAGAAAAATATGTATTAATGTGTGTGCTTAATGCTAATTAGAAACTAAAAGAGTTAACACGTTTTTCATTCTATTTTATATACAGCTTAGTTTTATATGAGATTAAAAGGTGCTTTTGAAACTGCAGTGTGCTTTCTGAAACTTAAAATCTGACTATTTCAATGTCTAGCATTAATAGTGCCAACTGAAACCCAATGTTTTAAATCAAGCAGACTGGACAGTTTGTACAAGTGAAACACTTTTTATTGTTGAAGACTGCAGTTGGAAATGTTCATCTGGTAGCCAGCAAATGAATAATTAAATGACAATTTCTAATGTCTTTCACATGAAGTGACAATTACAAGTGGCAAAACATTGCATATAGAACTGTACATGTAATGGGACAGCAATGCAATAAAGTCATCTGACAATAATAAAATTGGAGTATGAACTGTATAAAGTAAATGTCTAGTAGCCAGCAATGAAATAAAATCTGACTATTTCAATGTCTCTAGCATTAATTGTGCCAACTGAAGCTTGTTTTCAAATTGGTCAACCAGACCTGACAGTTTGTACAAATGCAAAATTTTACTGCCAAAGATTGCATATAAAAATGTACTTGACAAGTAATGGAATAAATCATTTGCCAATATCAGTGTCTCTTGTCTTAAATATGCCTTCAAATTACTTGAATGGACCCGATAGCTGAAAGTAATACACTGCTGTTTAAAACTGAATTTAAAGGTCCCACATCCATCTGCAACCCATAATGGATAAACACTGCCAATATAATTCTGAAATCTGCTTGGTGTTAAGTTGCATGCAAAAATTCAAGTCACTGACTGTAGTAACACTGCTTTCCTTTTTGGCCTGGGTCAGCATACAGCTGCAGCGCCACCACATCACAATATGTAGCTGTCTGAAGTATGTAGACGTGATGGCTGACCTGTGAAGAGCATGAAGCACATCAGGGTATATAGTAAAAATGTAGAGTTGCTGCTACACTAGACCAAATGAGAACTAAACATCTATGAAACATCAATGCACATTGCAAAAAAGTTAATACTGTCTCGACTGCAGATAACAATATACAAGCAACAGATCAACCAGGTTTAAGGATATTCAGCCTTCAATTGCAGTCAACTAAACTACAAGGTGTCTTAACAGTATGACTTGGATTTTCATGCATTTAATGGAAAGAACTGGAGTGTTTGTGGGAGTGACCCTTCTGTGTGCGTGGCTCAAATAGGGGTGTTCCTTGTGTTCAGTGTGGGTGGGGCTTAAGGGGCGCCAGAGCAGTGCTTCGCCTAGGGCGCCGTTTCAGCTAAGGCTGGCCCTGCCTGCTGAGTAGGTTTTCGGGCATCTCTCATTTTTTTTTTTTAAGCCTAAAATAATCCCTGCGCTAATGTCTCTTGCATTTGAATTTACTTGGGACTGGACATAAATAAAATGATGTAGGCGATAACATACATGTACGTATACTGAGTGCGCGGGTGTGTGCAATATTTGGAGAAAATTGCGCATTTTAGGGATGAAAAATTAAAGAGAAACGTGAAGATTTGAGTGCAAAATGACATTTTCTAGTTATAATGAGCAATGCTAGATTTACTGAAGACGGAGAAAGTCATCACAACGCAAAACATTCCCATATTGTGTTATCACGTTATATACTATAGTTACAAATGTTTGATTAGTTTAAAATTCACGAATAAAACATATAAAAGTCTATCTGCTTGTAAATTTTAACATGCCAAACTACTACTGCATTCAAACTCCAATGCACTCAAAATAAAGACCTTTTTTATACAATCATATAATCAAAGAGGTCCAACTTAATATCATCTAATAGAAATACCATTACTTAAATTACACGCTAGCGGGAGAACAAACCTTGCTCGTTTTCAGTGCGCTTTTAAATATTCTGTTTCTGTAGAGTTATCAATAATACGATACGTACGCAGCCTTCATTTTCATTGGCTGGTTAACGTTGCTTGCCACCCATTTTTCTATTCTTTGTCCAATGACAAGAGAAACGCAAATGAACGTTTGAAAGGTTTTACATCAACGGTTAGGGGCGGGAGATTTAAATAAGACTTTTTTTTCATGTTGTGTAAACAGCAATATTAATTTTGTAAATCGAGTGTGTTTGCGATCTACTTGAACTAAGAACATGGAGTTGGATTCCTTGAAATATTCTGACTTACAGCGGTTGGCTAAGGAATTTGGACTGAAAGCTAATTTGAAGGTAAGGAGTATAAACTGGGTATTGTTAATGTACGTTATGGTGATGAAGGCTACTCCGTATAAGTTCAAGGTTCTCCACTGTGTATAGAAGAAAGCAGCAGCTAGAAAGAGGGTGGTAATAGAGGGAGGAAAAAGTGAGTAGACTTGAAATTATTTTTTCCACGCATATCATAGTCTACTGGGATTTATATGGTTGATACTTTTTGTGGGGGTAAAATGACTTGTTTTATTGAAGACAGTCATTGATATACCGTGTTGAGCCAACTTGTTTGTGGTTCCATTTATACAGGAAATCTATAACTTGCAGTTCCTTTCTGGTGGTTAGAGCGAAAATGCCTCATTTATTCTATTTGCTTACGTTAATTGATCGGATGACAGCTGGCTTTATGAACTCTGGTACCATCCGTACTTTCTGGTATTAAGTAATTGAGATAATCATTTTCAGCGCCAGATAATACCTAATATCGCTATATTTTCATATTAATTTTTATTTGCAGCAAAGAATACTGTTCTTAATATGGTAGTTGGTAGGTTCTTGTCCTGGTTGACTTTTGTGTGAACCTTACAATGTAATCCTTTGGAACTCCATGCCTGACTTAAGATTCCGGTATATGATGCATACTCAAATTACGGTCCCACAAGGTGGCTGAGGGGTGGTTAGCTTCCGTTTTATGCCAACGTTGCCTCCGCTGTGGGGACTCTTTTTTTCTGTTGGGTAATCGGGGGTTTATTACTGGGTGCGCGGGCGATTTTTTTTTTTTTTTTTTTGCATCTGTACAGAACAGGATGTACAGTAGTAAAACCCGCCCTCGGCATTCTGTGGTTGGTTATTGTAAATATAATCTGCAAAGCTCTCAACCTTCCATCTCCAAAATGTGGAATGCTACCTCTCATAACAAATGGGGAACACATACTGAGCGCTTACTAACCACTTCACCTAGAAAGTTCATAGGATGTAGACTACGTGATGTTCTATCAGTAGTGTTTGCCATGGTTGATAGTGAAAACAGTTCTTAGAAATCAGTGTGACAGACCCTTTCAATGTGGAACATTGAAGAACACTGACTTTTTAAGGATCAAAATGAGAAGCGCACTTTTTTTTTTAAATGAAGTACATTTAAAAGGTATGCTAATTAGTAAATATTAAAGGTGGGCAAGCCTGGGATTTTTGAAGAGGAGCCAAGGGGTTTGGCTTGGCTCTTAGAGCCCACTAACAGCCCAGCCAGAGGAGACCTTTGGAATGTTCTCTCTGTTAAAAATAACTATATCTGGAAGTTTACAGCAAATTATTAGAAAAAGTAATAGCCAGATGGATATTGACATTGCCACGTTCACTGAAATCAATGAATGCTGACAGTATGTTGATCACACTTGGCTGCTTGCACCCAGCCATACCTAAGCTAAAGGTCTATTAACAAAGATAAAATTGCAAAACATAATAAGCATAGTATAGCATAGAAGTGCAACACTTTGTTTGCAGGAATGGGAATGTTGCCCTGGCTAGTAGAAAGAAATACATTTTTTTTCACCTTGTCTAATGATTTAGTGCACAATAGATTCACCACACTTTCCAAGAAATGGTCCAACAGAGTCAAGGTTAAAAAAAAAACAAAAAAACCCCCCAAAAAAACTAAATACACTGCCGAAACGGTCCTAAAAAGCCTTTCAAAATGCTGGATTTTTTTAGTTTTATGGAAGAAGCAATATAGTAGAGTCAATTATCAGAACCGGCCTTACATAGCTTTCGGGTAGGAAAAATCCATATAAATTCTGAATATGTAAACATACGCATTCAGTTGAGCATGTAGCCAGCTCATGTGTCTAAAATATTCTTTATTGTCCACTGGAATTGCTGAATGGTTGAAAAGTGTATTCCTGTCTGCCAAAAAGTCTTAAAATCTTAATCTGATGTTGTAAATCTTTTATTCATTACCATTAGTACCTTGGTTCTGTCCTCTGAAATGATACGGCCATTTCCAAGCTCACGCCAGCCAAAAACTGTCAGCTAAGACCTACCCATAATGCCCCTCTCCTAGTTACTTCAGATCTCGTTTGCCACGTTCCTAGTCAGACGTGCTAGCCATCTCTCTCAAAGCTAAGTAGAAAATTGTTAATTTTAAGACTTTCTTTTCAAAATTATTTAAGTTTTATCGCTGTCTCCTATAACCTAAGCCTATTTCCTACCATTTTCCTTGGTAGTTTATTTATTTTTTAACCTTTATTGGTACTATCCCTCTCTTTGACAGGCCTTTCCTTTTTACTAGTGTTTTTTTTTTTTTTTTAAATAACATCATTGGTATTTTCTCCCTTAACTTTTCTGTAGGATAGCCTTGTTGCCTTACTATGTCAGGCAAAGTTAAGTTGGGATTTAAACAGTGTGAAAAGTGTGGATGTAAGATGCCTAACTCGGATACACATGTTCGCTGTGTTTACTGTTTGGGCGTGGATCATATTAAAGCTGACTAACACTTCTGCTAGTTTTAGTAATTGTACACTAGCAGAATGTAAAAATAAACTTGTCTTAAAAAGACACCTTTTTCAGAGGCTCTATCTGGGTCGGAGGTCTCACCCCCTCCAAAAAAAATAAAAAAAACATAAGTACAAACTGAGTTACTCGGTCCTTCATCTTCGTCAGTTACGGAACCGAGTCGGCTCTGTGCTTTGCCGGTGCCCTTGGTGCAGACCTCTTCGGCAACAGGCTTTGTCTTCTCCCTCTGTGCCGTCCATGATATTACCCCTATTTCGGTTCCGACCTTGGCATCACTGACTTCGGTGCCGTCCTTGTATCTGACATTGGCTCAGATGACTGTACCTGCTTCGGCACCATCCCTGGCCACGGTGTCAACAGTTTCTTCAGCTCCAAAACTCGAATACCTGCCAAGGACATGATACTTCCACTCCACTGCTGTCAGAACAGAGACAGTATGCACAGTTTTCCCTGTCGGCACTGTCCACCCTTGCTGCATCTGCTTCTGTAGAACAGATGCTCTCCCGAAGCAATGCTTGGACCATCCGTACCTTGGTACCTAGCCCTGCGCCTGTTTTCTCACTGGTGCCGTCTGTCTATGGCTCAGGCTTCCAGTTCTCTCAGAGCTCCTCACAGCGAGGTGTGACCCCAGTTCCAAGGTTGTCCCTCCCGGTTCTGGAATCCCATCCTTCTTCAGGCGTACAGGTAGTGGACTTGCAGTCGGCACCAGTGACATCAGTACTAGAACCCTCCCCTAGCATGCACCTCTCCCAACTCTCTATTTTGGGACACCAGGCATGGGAGTCACAAGCACCCTCTTTGAAAGGAACCCCTTCTCCGGAGTCGTCCTCAGAAGATCCCACTAGGGAGCCGCCCTGGAAGAAAATGTGCAAGAGGAAGCACCTTGATTCACTGGAGGAATTTATCACCGAAGACCTTGATTGTGATGAGGGGGAATGGTCCCCATGGTCTTCTCAGACGACATCTCATTCGGCGACATTCTCAAAATCCTCAAGCGACGGGGAGAGTGGCAGTCCTATAACCCTTCTTCTGAGGAATCTGTGTTCCTGCAGGCCTTCCATGCCTGGCCATCTACTTCCTGAGTGACTCCACCGGCAGATGACCTTGCTAAAATCATGGTGCAGTGTGCCTGGAAGGCCCTGGGCAACGTAGTACCTGTCCTTCAGAGGCCAGACAAAAATTTTATTTACACCTGAAGACCAGCCCCACTGGTCCTAACAGTTGATTCTGTGGTCGTGGCGATGGCCACCTAGAGGGAACTGGCAGAAGATAGTTCCACTGTCCCTCCTCCAAACAGAGTCCTGGACCATGGACAGGCTAGGGAAACGGACATATGTTTCAGCGACAATCGCCATTCGGTTGCTGTTCTATCTGGCACACTCTTTCCTCGCCTCCAAAGAGACCTAATTTCCGAAATGTCTTCCTCTTTGTTGGGATACTGCTTGATGAGGTGTGTGATACTGTCGCCTCGCAGCTAGCTACCCTAGAATCCATCTCAAACTCCTCTATGCATTTGATATCTCACTCTGAGGGCTCGAGCTGCCACATCAGGCATGGTCATGAGATGTAACGCTTGGATGCGGTTGTGTGACTTCGCAGACCCCTTTAAATCTTCCTTCGTCAATGCGCCTGTTGAAGAATATGCACTTTCTGGACCCAAGATACGAGACACACTTAAACGTAGTGAGAGACTGAAAGACCTTGTCTGCTGTGGGCATACGCCTTTCCAACCACCAGAGGTCCTACTCCAGGAACCAGAAGGGAGGAAAAATTTGGTTCAAGAAATCCCAAGGACTTTTTCGTGACACTCGTGAACAATCCCCCCGGGGTAGAGGGGGAAACTCGTATGGAAGGCGTCCCTTTTGGGGTAGAGGGGATCTGCGTAACCAGGGCGCTAGAGATTCTTTCTCCGGCAGAGCATACCAGTGCTCCTGAGCAGCGGCCCGATTTGCTTTCCTCTGGAAGCAGTCGGGGGTCATTTTTCTCTGCATCTACCAGCCTGACATCCTTATTACTACTGATGTTTGGGTCAGAGAATAATATCCAGAGGCTACCAAATACCATTCGATTTAACTCCCATCCCCGATGTACCACCCAATCAGAGGAGCCTTAGAAATAGAAAAGCTGCTAAGGAAAAGTCATCCAACCAGTACCACCAGACCAGACAGGGTCCAGGTTTTACTCTAAGTTCTTTTTAGTGCCAAAAAAGACGGGACTGGAGACCAATCCTGGATCTCGGCATACTGAATAAATTTATCAAACTTCAAAATTTCCGGATGGTCATGATACAGTCCATCCTTCCTTCCCTAGGTAGTGACCTGTGCATGACATACAAGGCCATGTCAAACCCAGAATTGATGAACATGCTTCACTTTAAAAAATCTAGATCCCTCAGAACTACAAGGGTGGGAGACTTAAACCTTGACACGGTTATTAATAGGACGTGCTGGAGGGACAGATTCATCACCCAGAGACTCCCTATGCTGTGGAACAAAATCCCGGTACATGTGAGGCAGAGCACCTCGCTGGCTTTGTTCAAGAGAAATCTTGACCAATGGATGGGAGATCGCAGATATACCCCAGGGATTATCTCAGTGTCACTGCTGGACAGAGGCACAGCAAAATAATGGGCATAGTATCCTCCAAACTAAAGGGGTGGCGAAAGCCACAAAACTCTGGCTAGGCTTATAAATGCCCTTGGGCAGATAGCCTAGTATGAACCTATAACTGGATGTGTTCTATAGACCTTCCAGGACGCGTTCTACCACATAAAGATGGATCACCGCTCCTAGAGGTTTCTCCACTCCTGGCTGGGCGCCAATCACTACCAGTTCAGGGCACTGCCATTCGGTCTCTTGACAGCCCCTTGAGTGTTCACCAAATGTAAGGCAGTTGTGGTAGCTTATCTTTGACTACAAGGATTTCAGGTGTTTCCCTATCTAGAGAATTGGCTCCTTACCGCTCTGACCAGGAATCTTCTTGCACTCCAGGTCTTGCTCTGCTTGGGGATTGCAATCAAAAAGGACAAATCTCAATGTTTCCAATGAAGACACTGGAATTCATTGTCGAGTTGTTCGACATAACATCCTGTCAAGCTTCTCTCCTCCCTCGCAGGTTTTCGAATATAACGCACCAAATCCAAGACCACCTTCTCAGACCTATGTACCAGCATATCTTGTACTGCCTGCAACTCTTAGGCTCCATGGCGGCTGCCATTACATTGGTACCACTGGCAAGACTGCATGAGACTCCTACAGTGGCTCCTTTCCGCACAATGGTTGTTGCTAATTTATCTACTCTACCATATGTTACATCTTTCAAACCGTTGCAAGGAAGAAATGTTATGGTGGATGAACCCGCAAACAAATCTTTGGTGTCAACCATTCTGTCTTCCACAGCCACGGTGACCACAGATGCTTCCCTGTTAGGGTGGGGCATTTCTAGGGAAAGACTGTCAAAGGCACCTGGTCCCCCATGGAGGCCAATTTGCACATAAATGTCCTGGAACTGAGGGCAGTTCTTAGTATTGCAAGCATTTCATGCGTCTCTCCTCTCTGGGACCATTGCAATTCAGTCAGACAACATGTCAGTCATCTGGTATATTAACAAGCAAGGCGGAACCAGGTCTTACCCCCTGTGTCGGGAAGTCATGAGGATTTGGCACTGGGCTATAGCTTCCAACCGCTTCCTTATAGCAGCACACATTCCTGGGAGTTCAACCTTATTGCGGACAATCTGAGCAGAAACATCCTTATGTCTCACAAGTGGTCCCTCAACCCTGTAACAGCAGATCGGACCTTCCAACACTGGGGCAAGCCTTGCTGCGATCTGTGCTTCTCACCCTAAACTACAAATGCAGAAGTTGCTTTGCCCTGACCCCCCCCCCTCCCCAGGTGGAACCTTGCTTTGCCCTGACCCCCCCCCCTCCCCAGGTGGAACCACCGAGGGACGCTCTAACGCATGACTGGCCACTGGGTCTTCCCTATGGCCTCATCTGATTCACAGTTCGTGGATCCTGGATCATTCCCAAGACCTGTTTATCTCATCCTCTGGGACCAATTCATCCGAACCTGCACATCCTCTGGGACCGATTCATCCGAACCTGCACAGTCTCAAGCTCACAGTTTGGTTCCTTCACTTACAATGATTGCCAGGCTGCCTGACATCCCATCTCCTGTTCGTGAAATTCTTCTGGCTTCGCACAAACCTTCCACTAGGAAAGTTTATTCTAGTAAATGGATTAGGTTCTTTATTTCGGCCAAAGATCAGAACTTAGACCCTTTCTCTATGCCTATTCAAAAGATCCTAAAGTACCCGATTACTATTTTGCATGCAGGAGCCTCTGCTTCGATCACTGTACATTTAGCAGCTATCGCCAATTTTCATAATCTTGATAATTCTTCAGTTATGTCACACCACCTATGCAAGACCTTTTTGAAAGGAGCATTACATGTTAAACCTCTGGTCAAGCCTCCCTTAGAACCCTGGGACTTGACTTTGGTACTTCAGTTTCACAGGTTCTTCTTTCGAGCCTTTTGATTCATGTGATTTGCAATTTTTTTCATGGAAAACCTTACTTCTAGTAGCACTTACTCAGCGAGAAGAATATCTGAGCTGCAGGCTTTGAGTGTAGAGTCCTTACTTGGCCTTCTGCACAGATAGGGAGTCCCTTCATACTGACCCTTCTTTCTTGCCCAAGGTCGTTTCTGGCTTTTCCGTTAACCAATCTATTGACCTGTTGGTATTCTTCCCTCAGCATTCTAACAGAGGGGAGTACTTTTTGCACACCCTTGATGTGCATCGGCAGTTTCGTTGTTTGGACAGGACTAAATCTTTCAGGAAACCAGATCAGTTGTTTGTGGCCTTTGCAGGACCCAGATTGGGTAAACCTGTTTCCAAAATGACTTTATCCTCCTGGCTTAGAAATGTCATTACCTTTATCTACCAACAGAATAAGCTATCCTTGCCTTCCAGAATAAAGGGTCAGTCTACCAGATCTATGGCTACTTCTATAGCATTTCATTCCAGAGTCTCTCTGGATGATGTCTACACAGCAGCTACTTGGGCAAGACCTCATACCTTTTATTTCTCATTACAAATTGGATTTGTCCTCCGGAGGACCAGCATCTTTTGGTTCTATGGTGCTCAGGAATATCCTTCCTTGAGGCCACTCTGTCCTATTTGTAATGAATAAACGTTTACAACATCAGATAAAGAAGTTAGTCTTACCATAACGTTTCATCTGTGTTGTAGATCTTTGTTCATTAATTACTTCCTGGACTCCTGGTGGACTTTAGGAACTCCTGGTTAGGGTATTTGCTCAGACAGAGCCTCCTCCTATTTTTTTTTGTTTCTATTACTACATCTATTCTCTAAGGGTGGGCAAACTCGATCTGAAGTAACTAGGAGAGGGGCATTATCAGTAGGTTTTAGCTGAGAGTTTTTGGCTGGCACAAGCTTTGAAACGGTCGTATCAGTTCAGAGGAGAGAACAGAGGTCCTAATGGTAATGAATGAACAAAGATCTACAACGCAGCTGGAACGTTATGGTAAGACATAACTTCTTTTTTATCCTGTTCATTTATATGTTTGATTATCCGAACTACCCTATGTCCCAATTGGGTTGGATAATCGACTCCCTACTATATTTAATTTCCCTTAAGGCAGCACACAATAGTGAAAAACACAGTATTCTTAACCTAAATATTTTGGGTAAAAAATAAATGCATTGTCTTAGTGGAATTTACCCTTTCCGGGAAGGTACATCACCTTTTATTGTGAAGTTGCTACAAGATGTAATAATACTGCCAAACTTTGCTCTTTGCTAGTTACAGGCCTCCAACAAACTATCAACCACAACTGCCCTTTCTTCTGAAGTTTTTATGCCACCAAAAATGATGGCTCCTTTCTGTCCACTCTCTCTTCTCTGAGAAAAGAATAAAAATATATGATCTACAGTAACTTTTTTTTTTGTTTTGTTTCAGCTTGTGATTGGTAAACACATACACTACCCCAACAACTTTTTTTTTTTTAGCAGTGATCATATGACCTTGTATTCATGTATGAGATGTCTCCACACTCCTTCCCCAAAAAGCAGTCCAGTTCTGTGCATATTTCTTATGCTTGATGGTGAGAAAAGTGAAAAATGAAACTACTACAGTAATATAGTAATTTCAACATGTTGCTCTTGAACACATGTACTCTTTCCCCCAAACATACAGTAAGGACTTCTTGGCGACTCCCAGCATTGAGCTAAAATCAGGGACAATTGATTAGACTGGGGCTTCCCTCAGTAAAAACAATGAAACACAACAGAATCTTGCACATGCTGTCCTTAGCATTGGTAGTGTCAGATCCCTAATGGCCCGAAGCACAAGGCACAGATTGTCCCTAAGGTGTTTGAGATGCTGAGCACAGGGTTAGAGCTTCCAACCTCTTCTAGTAGCTAAAGTCTTTTAGGCCTGTTCAGAACATCTGGATTGTCTCAACTGCCTAGTATCTCTAGTAAGATTCCAAAGTGAGTATTCTATGATGGGCCCAAAAAGTGTGGAATATAGAGCAAAGACAGCTTTGACTCTACAGGAGTTAATTTTTGCGATTAGTTGCATCAGACAGAACTTTGTGATCACTGTTGCAATAATCAGGAGAGGAAATTAACTACCCATGTTCCAAGGTCTCACAGCATCTTAATTTTGGAGTGGGGTATTGTCTGTACTGTAATGTTGGCATCTGTAGATGAGTTGAGAGCTTATTTACTTAATGTGACAGTAGTATTCTTTTTGGCATTTAGTTTTAGCCTGTCTTCTGTGCAGCAGTTTTTAATGTAAGTTCAAGTTAGAGCTTCTTTATAGCTAAAGGGAATTTGAGGATGATGCTTGGTTTACTATCTTCTCCAAACTTAGTTATTCAGAGATTTTTTTTTTTTCTGAGATCAGATGAGCATTTGACGAAAAGTTGAGGACTTCGTACAGATACCAGAGTAATTCCACTGGTTATCTATATGCTCTGAGGACACAACTACCACCCTCACTGTGTGGGTTATGTCCCTCATTCAATTTGACATCCACCTAATTGCATAGGGATCAGTTTGCAACACTTTTAGTTTAATTATGTTGGTATAGTATGTATGTGATATCTATACCCGCAGTGGTGGTGCTGCGGTAGCGTTGTCGCCTCACAGTAAGATGCTGTCCGGTTCGATTCTCAGCTAGAGCGTCTTCTGCGTGGAGACATGTGTGAATGGGTGTACCTTCGTTGCAGGTTGTGCGGCAGAGCTGGTAACTCGGCACGTAAAAATCAACTACCAATCATTAGTGGACCGGAGTTTCGCTGTGGGCGACCCCTAACCGGGAAAAGCCGAAAGACACAATGTATGTGATATCTATGATTGGGCCCAATAAGTGAGGAATATAGAGCAAAGACAGCTTTGACTCTACAGGAGTTATCTTTTGATTAGTTGCATCAGACAAGACTGTAATCACTGTTGCAATAATTGAGAGGGAATTGACTACCCATGTTCCAAGGTCTCTAACAGCATCTTAATTTTTGGAGTGGTAGTCAATTCCCTGAAGTGTCTACTGTAACCATTTTAAGTCCCAGATTAATGCACTTTCCAAAAATGTCCTAGAAAATAATTCTACGCATTGTTTTAAATTCTCAGTGATGCACATTAACACACCTAATGTTAGAGGAGGTGATTTAAGGAATTATACTGAGCAATCAAACTAGTTGGATTATTAGATTGCAAGCACATATTTTTCCTGGGCTTAATAAGAATTCCATTGAAGCCTGCACTTAAAAACAGATGGATTAAGTATAAATGAATTACAATGTTTTAAATATAAATTTAATAAATATTTATGAAAGTCTAGGGTTGGGAGGGTGGCCTAATGGTTAAGGTGTTTGCCTTATAAAGACAAGGTGCAGGGTTTGAGTCTCACAAGGAATAATCAGTTAGGCTTAAAATGGCTCGCTAGGGCAATTAGCCTAGTACTAATCTATAATGAAGAGTGTTGTAAAGTTTTTTTTACAAATGTTATATTTATTTATTTAGAATGTATTTAATTTTATGAATTTTGTATGTGTATCCCTTTATTTGGCTAATTGATTTAATTGCTTAATAAGGGAATTGAGAGAGAGTTATATAATGGGCATTTTTTAACATTTTCTTTGTAAAGGTTTGAAAAAGCTGTATAGCAAAAGCACTTACCGAATTTTGTACCAATGAAAGGATCTGCTACCTTTATTTTTGAGCTTGGAATTACTTTTTATTTGTGGAGGCTGTTTAATGGTCTGAACAGACATCTTTATTCATCTCTACACTTCACTTTGACTCCGGACAGGTTTCTACGGAGTTACAGTCCAGTGAAACGTCTGAATAGACTCAATCTGTGATGAACTTTTGGCTTGGACTGTATATTGCCTGGTTTGACCCTGAGTGGTTACACTTTTTATACATTTGCATGCTGAAAATCTTTTGAGATTAGTTGCATCAGACAAGACTGTAATCACTGTTGCAATAATTGAGAAGGAATTAACTACCCATGTTCCAAGGTCTCTAACAGCATCTTAATTTTTGGAGTGGTAGTGAATTCCCTGAAGTGTCCCCTGTAACCATTTGCCTCCCCAAGAAATGACTACAGCGTGTATGTACACTATAATCTTTAGTGTACTATAGTTGTATATTACCCCACTGAGCGCTTGCTAGCAACCTACTGTGGACTTTAGTACACCTTAATTGTCCAGCTCCTTCAGCGTGTATGTACACTATAATCTTTAGTGTACTATAGTTGTATATTACCCCACTGAGCGCTTGCTAGCAACCTACTGTGGACTTTAGTACACCTTAATTGTCCAGCTCCTTCACACTCCTGTAGCCAGCCCTTGCTATCTCTCACTTGAGCCACTAGGTGGCAGCATTTATCTACTTTCAACTTTCCACTCTATGTAAAAAAGATACAAAATCTTACATAAATCTAGTTCCCTGCTCAAGCTCATAAACCCTGTGAATTACCTGCTTCTCAGTACCTATCTGCACAATCAACCAGTGCCTCATCCCTTGAGCCTCCTTACCTCTGAGCTTGCTCTCTTTCACTGATACTTTTTTCTCTGGATTGTTCACCTCCTTCTCCTTGGCTCTATCTGATTACACTTTCACCCACCTTATACCCTATTCCAGCCCCCATGCAATCACCTCTTTTTTCCCCCCTTGCCTCTTCCCATTCCATTTCACTCAGCTCAATCGCTTCCCGCCTTATCCACTCCCCCCTCTTCTAACCTAGTCAGACACCCTCCCATTTCCTGCCACATCCATCCCCCTTCTTTTCACCTATCCAGTTACCTCTCTCATTTCCTGCCTTACTCTTCCCCCTTCTTTTTACCTACCCTCTGCCCTAAATCTATATAGTGACCCCGGTACTTGTGGCGCCATTTTTAAATAAACTCTCTCTGATCCCCTCCAGTCCTGTCTCACCATAGGCTGCTAGCTCTGCTTAAGGGTGAGTGCTTTTCCGGGGATACTTCACCTTGTAAAACCTCATGTGATTCTGGTTTACTTGCTGAATTTTTAACTGTAAACTGTGTCCAAGCCTTGCACTGTTTAACGACTTTTCTGTTTGGATTAGCCAATACTTATGCTTGAACCAAGTCTATTGTTATCTGCTGTCCCCTCCTACGTTTCACATTTTGTAATACATGTGTGTTGTAGACTGTTCAGAGTCCAAATCTGCTGTTAATCATTTTTTCTGTTTTTGACTGACTTGAGCCTAGCGTAGTGAATGGTAAGGCTACACAGTCCCACGTGTGTTCATTTAAGTTAGTGTTATAGGCTTGGTTTCAGAGTCTTTAATGGACTACTAAAGGCTGTTCCATTGCCTATAATCTCCTATGTGTCCTAACTAGTATATATAACTGTTGCCTTTTATTAATTCAAAGGCTTGGTTTGAGTCCTTTAACAACTAAATTGTCACTATTCTACTGATACATTAGCAGCTTGGCGGAGCCCAACTGAGCAATCTGCAGCTGCTGCCCTAGTCTGTTAGTTGTATTGTTCTATAGGCTCTGTTTCCGTGTCCTGTAATAATTCCGGGAAGGCTTTTTGATAATTGGCCAGGACCATTATTTATACTCTATTCTATAGGCTCGGTTTCCGAATTGGCCATGACTACGGGTCCCAACTGTGCGTACTGCAGCTGCCCTAGTCTGTTAGTTGTATTGTTCTATAGGCTCTGTTTCCGTGTCCTGTAATAATTCCGGGAAGGCTTTTTGATAATTGGCCAGGACCATTATTTATACTCTATTCTATAGGCTCGGTTTCCGAATTGGCCATGACTACGGGTCCCAACTGTGCGTACTGCAGCTGCCCTGTCCTGTTTTTTTACAGTAATTTAAAGGCTCGTTTTTTGAAACCTGTAAGAATTTAAGTGGTGGTTATTCTGTGGCCGTTACCACTGGTCCCAAGTGAGTGAACTGCAGCTGCTGCCCTAGTCTGTTGTTTTATCCATTTTATAGGCTTGGTTTCTGAGTCTTTCAGTAATTACAGGGAAAGCATTTTATATTAATTGTTACCACTGGTCCCAACTGGGTAAACTGTAGTAGCTGCCCTATTCTTGTGTATGATCATCCTACTTGTTGTTTTTGGGAACGGGAGTTATTACAATAACTGCTGTTTTTGAATGTTGCATCATTTTGTGTTTTTTAATAATTATTGTTGGTATAAACTAGCTGCTTAATTGCCAGTACTGAATGTTGTTTGGATCTTATGCTTAATTTGTATTTATATTGTATTACACTATGTTCCAAGTACCCAACTACTATTAGTACCTCCCAATGTCTCCACTGACCCTAGTTTTCCTAATGCACACACCCTCACTTCAAACTCATCCCTAGGCTACCCACTATCAGTTAATCAGAACTATTATACTAAAACATCCTCCCCCTTTCTCTACCTGACTTATTGTAACCTTTTCTAATACTTCTATTCCTTCCTTTACAGTCTGCTTTGCTGTGTATCAACCAACCAGGTGTCTCCCACTGTTCTACGTGGTACCCTGGCTTCCCGCCTGTGAAAGGACCTCCTAAGGGAATCCTGAAGTGTCTACTGTAACCATTTGTCTCCCCCAAGAACCGACTACAGCGTGTATGTACCCTATTGTTAAAATATCTTTAGTGTACTATTGTATATTACACCACTGAGTGCTTGCTAGCAGCCTACCCTGGACTTAAGTACCCCTTAATAGTCCACCTTCTTCACACTCCTGTAGCCAACCCTTGCTATCTCTCACTTGAGCCACTAGGTGGAAGCATTTATCTTTCACTTTTCCACTCTATGTAAAAACATACAAAATCTCTTGCATAAATCTATTTCCCTGCTCAAGCTCCTACCCCTGCAAATTCTCTGCTTCTCAGTACCTATCTACAGTAGAGTGCCTTATCCCTTGAGCCTCCTTACACCTGAGCTTGCTCTCACTGATACTTTTTTTTTCCTCTGGATTGTCCACCTCCTTCTCCTTGGCTCTACCCACTGTGTTTGCCCCGTGGGGTCACTCCTCTCCTCTCCCCTACCCTGCCCCAATTCCCACCCTCCCACTACATTTATAGCCACTAGACGACACCCATCTAATCAACAGATGCATCACAACCCCACCCATACATAATTATCCTCCACCCCTCCTCTGCTAATCCTTTCCTACTCTCTCTAAACAACACTAACCTCCCTCAAAGCTGATACAGACCACACCTCCCCTTACTCAACACACTTCTTCCCTGCTAAAACCTTCCTCAGTTTTAACGCTAATACTACTACTTCTGACCTACCTTACCAGGCCCCTCAATATCAATCCATTCTCCCTTTTTTTTTTTTTTTTTTTTTTTTTCATATAGCAAGTACAATCAAAACGCAATACTCTATCCCCTTATCTGTACATTTTCACCAACACTAACGTCTTTCCCTTCAAACGTATACCTACCTACAAGTACTCTACTCTCTCTCCCTAGTAAGCCATTCTTCTACAAAGCAAATAATCCTCAAACTGCATGCTTAACAGTCTAAACACCTCTGTTACTATTCACCAAGTTATAACCATCCTCTTCTCAGGTGATTACCTTAACCCTGGCCCTGCTCCCGCACACAATCCATGCCCCTCCCCACTTTCTCCCACCTCTTCTCAGCACTAAATGCTCAAAATATATGTAACAAAATCCCCAACCTTAACGCATGGCTTCTCCGCAATTAGCCAGGCATCCTGTCCATCTCCGAAACTTGGTTGAAACCCCATATACTAGACCAAGAAATACCTTCCAACTACTGCATCATTAGAAAAGCTAGATTACACAAAAAGGGTGGTGGAGTCGCACTCCTCTACTCATCCTCATCTCAGTTATTCCCTTTACTAAACCCATTCCACAATTCGGTAATGCTGAACTAATTCTAGCCCTACTTCAATTAAATAAACAAACTCGTATGTATAATTAATCAGTCTTTTATATCACTCCTGGTGACAATATCCCAGTCCTCGGACATTCTCTCCTGGTTCTCCTCCAATATTACCAATGAGACTATAATCTTGGGTGACATAAATATTAATTGAACCACCATACGCTCTCTCCTTCAAACGCTCTAAATATAAACCTCTGTAGTTTTTCTCAACTAATGAACTCCACAACCAGACCTTCCAAGGACTATTCCTCTGGCAGCACCCTTAACTGGATACTAATCTCTCATCTCTGATAGTGGTATCCTCCCCGACTCGCTCAGTGATCATACTCCCACCTTTGGCCATCGCATTTCCTCACCAAAACAACTATCTCATACTCCCATCACCACACGCTCCCTAAAAACCTTCAACCCCAATAGCGTCTCAAATTCACTAAAATATATTAACTGGAACTCTCTAAAAACTTTGACCTTAGATAATGTCATTACCCACTTCAATACAACATTCTTAAACCTCTTAGACACCTTTGCCCCCTAAAGAACTAAAAGAATAAAAAGTAACTCTGTCCCTTGGTTAACCAAGTCATGTGCCTCCGAGACAAAGCCTGGAAACGTCACCAGAAAAATAAAACTCCCACCACCCTTGATGAATACAAAATACTTCATAACAAAGCAAAAAACTTATCTCAAACTGCAAATCCTATTACTCCAAAACAACCATAAGACAAACCCAAAATCAATTCTGGGATGGAATTACCTCTCTTCAGCCCTGGTAGAAAAAAAAAACCCTGCCCTGATACAAATGTCTCAGACATTTAGCCATCCAATGTAACTTTCTTCATCGATTCCATTACGAAACTAACCGCATCCTTCACCAATAATCCTACATCCTCACCACTCTCTTCCCGTATCTCACACCCCCCCAGTGCTTCCACCCTACCTCCTCCCTTCTCTATGAACTCCATCCCCATATCTATCATAACAAAACTTTTACAGAATCTGAAACCATGCTCCAATGCCCCTGATTTAATATCCCCTCATACTTTCTAAAGACTGCCGCAGAAGCCATTGCCTTCCCCATCAGCATTCTAATTAATCGATCAATCAAAGAAAGCAATGTACCCCAACTTCGGGGAAAAAGCCTTCATTCTTCCCCTTCACAAAGTTGGCAATAATAACATCTCTAACTTTTGACCTATCGCCATCTTATTCCCCCATCTCTAAACTGCTAGAAAAATGTATCCATCTACAGCTGTTATCTTATAGATAACCACCTACTACCCCCCACACAACATGGATTCAGACCTGGCCGCAGCACCACCACTGCTCTCCTCTCCTTCTCAGAAACTGTTAGGAAAGTCCGCGACTCTGGCTGCACCTGTGTACACTCTCCTCCTAGACCTATCCAAGGCTTTCGTTGCTATCTCGCACAAACTTCTAACTAAACTTTCTAAGTTAAATCTATCCCTCTCCTCTAACTGGCTCACTAGTTACCTCTCTGATAGGCAGCAAGCAGTCAAATGGAAGAAAGTCACCTCCCCATTTCTCAACACTCCCACTGGTGTACCCCAGGGTTCCATTCTAGGTCCCCTACTTTTTAACATTTTTATAAATGACTTTCACCATGCCATCCCCAATACAAAACGTATCCAATACACTGACTATTTTATTTGCTCTGCCACTTCTACCCCTACTCTCCTAAAACTAAGCCGAGATGCCTTCTCTGCTGAAAAATGGATGTTGGGTAATCACCTAGTACTTAATGCAACAAAAACTAAACTCAATCTCACTTATATCCAACTCACCCAAGTTCATAAACTCATCTTCACTCCCTCTGTCTGCCCCTCCCTTGCTTCCACCTTTAAAATGCACATACCTAACAGACTCCTAAGATCAAACACCCAAAACCTTATTGAATTAGACAAACCTGCCTGCCCAACAGGTAAGCATCTATTATCCTTCTCTCTCTAGCTTGCCTCTGGAACTCACTGCCACCCCTGATCCGATCCACTGGCAGTCGCTCCTCCTTCAAAACCTTGCTTCACTCACACCTAACAGCCCATTGGGAATGTTACTGCTCACATCCTACATAAACTAAATCTGAAACTTGACATTTCTCACTATCCTCCCCCTCCTCCTTAACGCTTCCTCCCTCACTACTAAATATCCACCTCCCCTTTCCCTCCGGCTCTAATTTTTCCCTCTCTCCTCATCCCTGCCCTAGCTTCCTTCCCTACTAAATTACCCATACAACCTTTATATTCCTTCCCCTATTATCTTTCATCAGTAGGAGCTCATACACTAGTAAATATCTAATAACTATTTTTTTTTCTGTTTGCATTGTAGGAACCAACATTTTGTAAATACGTATGCTTCTTTATACTTTTTTATTTTTAAAAATTGCATCCTCAAATATGTTCGTATTTGTATCTGTATTATTGTATTTTTCAAAAATGGATTTATTATACTCATTGTACTCTTAGTGCTTGTTTTATTATATACATTGTACTTTGGAGCTTTTCTCCCCAGGACTCCATTGAAAACAGGCTCATCTCAGTCCAATGGACCATCCTGGTAAACCAACTGCAAATGAAATAAAAAAAAAAACAAAACATGTTTGGTATGTATGTGGTATGTTATGTTATCAAATGCTTTGATGAAGTCTTTTATAAGATTTTTAATATCTTGGTTTATGGGATCTGTTATCACCCATTCCATGGCCGTGCAGATAAAGGCTCATTGGGTTAAAGTCTGCAGTTATTGGGCCATACCTCTGGGGCAAAGCCAGTGGCTTGAGCTCTGGCTGAATAGCTGTAGGAGCGGATCTGCCAGTGCATGTTAAAGGGACAATCCCAGAGTCTAAAATTCTGACCTGAAAGAAACTTGGCCTGACGCCACCTAGTTGTCACCCCACCCACTTAACAAGTCAAAATCATGGTTTCAGTTTACTTTATGCAGCCCTGTTTTCATTCCCTCTGGTGAACTCAATCGTATTCAGTTCCTGTCGAAGCTTTCAGTCCCCGATCAATGAGCAACAATAAGGTTATTACATTTCTTGTGCTCTTCTGGTGAGGATGGTTAGGCAAGACTGTGTTCACTCTTTATGAAATTGTCAAAAAGATTATCTTAATTGTGCAGGTCTTTATTTCCTTTATTCTGCACAGCGTAACTGCGAGCAGTATAATCAAAATGGTACAGTTTAATGAATTCATCCTAAATCTTGGCGGTCTATTGGCATATTCCCTTTACTCTGTAATAAAGCAATGTCTAAATTAGTACTGAGTATGTATAACTATCACCGGTTGTCTACTGTACAGCTAGTGTTGCCACAGTTTGTTGAGGCTAAAACTGGACCAAGGCCACACCCCATGCATCACCTGTAACCATGCCCATTTCTGCCCAAGTTCAGGCCATTTTGTAAAGTTACAGTGACAGCACCTGATGGGAACACCATAGTCCAGGAAAACTGATGGGTGGCAACCCTATGTGCAGTCCCTATTGTGACAGTACGTTTTGGATTTCATTGTTAGTCTCTTGCTTGTATCACACATGGTTTTTACAGCAAGTCAGAAGACCATTACACTTCGCTAGTATTCGGAGGTCAAAAAATAAAACATGAAACTCTACAAAGTTCTACAGAGCAAGTAGCAGTTACACTTAACACTTGACTATCATTCAGAAATCTGCGCAAAATAAAATATGAAATTAAATAAACAGAAAACTCTGTTCACTAATGTTTTATCTTTGCATTGCTCATATACTTTTCTTGCAAGGTAGCAGCAGGCGATCTAAAAGGCACAGGTGAAACTAATGAATGACTGAGAGCTGTTGTGAGTACAACTGCAATATGAGATGGACTTTGACTAAGACCATTGAAACTTCCTGTAGGCACCCCTCCCCAACCCCCGCCACCAAAGCTGGGACATGCTCCAGAAAATTGGACTGAAAATATAAACGAAGACCAGAATCCAAACAAAAAATATCTGGGACTGTCCCTTTATGAGTGCTGTTCAGCAGGCATTCAGGTATGTAATCTGGTACCATGGAGAGTGTATTCTATTCTTAGAAGGTACTTTTAGCAAGTGCTCTTATGTAGTATTAGGGAATTTTGAGAAATTTTAGAATATGTGGAGTTTGTATCTCTCTGGTGAAATTTGCACTGAATTTGTAACGAATATATTTATCATAGTTACCAGGTCAGAGTAGATGTGTCATTTTAAATAAATTCTGAACAATGTTCGATGATCTTTACTTTCATCAGAGAAATTAAGAAATAAAGAATTATAATTATCCTTGGTTTTTGATGCTCCTCTACGTTCATAGTATGCCTTTTGTTTTCCTGATATGTTTTAGTACATTTTTGATAATATTTTGATGTTGACCTTGAATTGTGGGTCTTAAACTTTTGCTGCATATTCTGAGAAGTTTTCCTTCTATTGTATTCTCTATGCACGTGGACAACCCAGGCTGGTTTGCTTTGAACTTCCCATACGAACTGTCTGATTAATGAGTGTAGAATTTACTCGCAAAACTACAAATGGGGTCAACATTTTTGGGGTTATAGTTTACTTGAATTTTGAGATTTCATCATATAATACAGTGATATTTACATGTGATGATTTGGGGGCTTTGCTGGAGAAGGTTACCAGCTTATAGTCAGGCTTTGAGAAGCATACCAGTGGGATAATGCATATAAATGCAGTGTTCGTAAGGACCAGGTCGTGTCCTCTAGTTAGTCTTTAATTATTTGCTCCCGGTAGTCATTCAAAAAATCAATGAATTTTTGGGCACACCCTACATGTCAGGTATAGGTATAAAGGGTAGTTAGTGCCCCAGGATGATGGCGTTCCTGTGAGTTAATCCAGTATGTTTAGGAAGTGGTAACATGGTATGGTTTTAGTTGGTTTTATCCAGTAGGATTTTGATATGCGTCTCGAAGGCTGTTTTGTGGGTCTCATCTTTAACAAGTATGTGCACACCACTGCAGGTTCCCACTCTTCTGTACTTTTAAACTGAGTTTCAGTAATATACACGTCTGTGCTTCAAATGCAGGAGGACCTCAAGTTAGGCAATTGTCTTGTTCAGACAGCAGCAATTTCTTGATAATGCCTGGTTCTTGATCCCCCCCCCCCCTCCTGTGTAAAGGCACTATGGGGGCAACAAGGATTTTAGCCAATATAGAGGCCTTGGGGTGAGAGGGCAAAGTTGTTCTGGCGAAGCAAATTGGGCTGGAGGGCTGTGTAGCAACTCGCTCCAAGCTAACTGGTTCCCCATCGAATGCTGCAATTATATGCAGCCAATTGTAAATCCATATCTCCTCTTAGTATTGTGACATCCTTCTTGAAGAGAGAATAATTCCTGTCTTTTCTGAACACTCCATGCAGGGCAGAACCGCATGGATGCATGTCTGCATGTCACTCAGGGGTTTGCGTTCCATGATGTTTGCAGCCTCATGTCATACTTGTTTGGTTTAACAGCCCTTGAAATGTCTTTATCTTGGTACCTGAAACTCTTCTTCTCCTTCTCCTTCTCCCTCATTTGTTAGTATTAGACTGCCTGAGTAGACCCCAAATCTGGCAATTTGAGGGAAGACCACCTGGCTGGCCTACCGTTTAGTGCAAGCGTAAAAAATATGGGATGGACTGGTTTTGTACAGTATTTTAATTTAATGTATTTTTGTGTAGTATAATTATAACAAAACACTTGCAGTAGTGTAATATATTGGTATGGATGAAGGCAGAAACAACTGTGTTTAACTTGCTCCTGAAATGAGCAGTAGCTTTAATATAACCTGCTACTACTGGGTATGGCTCTCTCTGGTCTTGTCAAGACTAAAACTATTTCAAATGCCTGTAATATAAGATGATAAATTGCTCAATTCCTTTGAGTGGGTTGAGGGTTAATATTATTTGTAAAAGGTTATGAATATAGCTGCCTTTCAAATTTTATTTGACAAAATGTTTTACTAATTAAAATGGCTGTTTTAGCTTTATTGGGGAGTCATTTGGGTATTTTCCGGAGACTAGTGAGTAGGCAGTAGTGGTCCATGTGGAATTTTGTAAATTGAGGTCCAAATTATTGGTTTGAAGGGGGGGGGCTGCAGTTTGAGAGAGTGAAATGAATGGGTGAAGTGCAGAGTATGGGAAAGATCTTAAAGCGTGTGTGAGAAGGTATTGTAATAGTAAATTGTGATCATTTATTAATGTGTGACAAATGATGAGGCAAATAAGTTTCAGCAGTCGGTGAAAAGTTGCATGTGGGGTTAAGGCTGAAATGTTGGTTGTGTTCTTGGTCTACGAGAAGAGACCAAATATTGACTATCCAACACTGGAAGAATCTTGTTTTTTTGATGGAATGGTCAAGCTTAAATTTGGCGATTTACCTATATCGGGCTTGTGTGATTAAATTGTTTGCAATGAACATTTTGTTCCAAATGGACTGCATTGTTTAAGGTGACAATTTTCATTTAGACAGAAGCTGGGATTTGTCAATATTACTTACAGGATAAATAAGTGAGTTTGGGGGAGTGGAAATGAGGTGCAAGTGCCAGTGTAAAGTTGTCATTGTGTAGCTGGCCAGGTAATAAATGGTAAGCTGGTACACTAATGATTATCCGTAAGAACCACTTGCATGGTTAGAAGCAAGTGAATGGAAACTACTTTTTTTTGTGATTCGTGGGTGATGCAGACAACAAAAACCTTTGAACAATCTGGAATTCGGACTAAGTAGTGTTTCACGATTGGAAAAAGAATAAAGGTTCTTGTTTAGCTTTATTGAAAGAGAATCTTTTCGGGAGATTAAAAGGAGGCTTCAGTTGTTTCTCTGTGATCATAGAAAGTATAAAGTGTGTAATATAGTTATAATAACTGGATTGCAGGTGTCATTACAACTTAAAAATCATATCAAAAGACTGGAGCTGTTGGTGGAATAGGTTCAAAAGTACTAGGTTAGCTGCCCTTGCAGGCAGTTTTAAACCTAGCCAATACCCCTTTTTGTGTTTAGAAATAACTTGTTATATTGGCCTTGATTAATGTATATTATTCCTAGTGAGAATAACTTGAATCATGCCATAGAGAATATGAGGGGACTTATGAGTGGGATAGAGCATTTAGGAGTTGCTTCAGTCCATTAGTAGTACAGGAGGTAGTCCTGGGGTAAATTTCTGTTTCCATAGATCCAAGTTACTGCTGAATATAGACTAGGATGAACTTTTGTTTTATGTCAGTATGCAAATTGTTCATATGTGCGTATTAGGCTAATGGCCTTGCAGCCTTTACAAGCCTAGTTCATAGAAGTGCCCTATGAATCCAAAGGAAGCTTGCATGGAATAAGACTTAACATGGATATCCAGAACTGCAACAGTGCGGTGAAGCTAATTTTTCAGGTTTGAACTCCTTTGACAGATAAAGGTTATTGGGCTACTGTTCTGAAAGCTTCTTTGAGTAGTTTAACATAAAATGTAGGTTTGGTAAGCAATCGCATCTCCACCTCCTTTCAGATCCTTTTTTTGAAAATTAAACAAAAATGCAGTATTCAGTCTGCTGATCAGTGTGGTACATTGACCTTCCTTGAGTGATTAGGCATGCCGTTTAGAAATGGGTGGTCCATAGTCTGTTTTCCTGTCTTTGGTAGATGGACATAAACTTAAACTCTTAAATGTTTTATCACCCTATTTAAAATTTTAATGTCCTCTTAACAACGCTTCAGTTATATTTTACTGAAAGGTCATTACTATTTCAGTTTTGTTTATTCCTGAGAACTTCAGCTAGTAACTGCATTACCCGGGTGTAGTTTTTGGGATACTTGGGTTATCCACAGTCTTTGTCCATTTTTGCATTCAAGAATAATATGACAAAAATGTCGCTTGTACCTATCACTGTGACACCACTGGTAATCCTGGTTGGAGTTGAGTAATCCTAACTCGTGACGTGTTGTGCTCTTTTGCTTAATCAATGATTTGCACACTGAATTACCTATGACTGATATTTAATTGTAAGTTGTGTATTACTCCCATATGTGTAATGTTACTGAATGTCTTGGTGCACACTGCTTATCTTGACTTCACTATCAATCTTTCATCATATGCTTCCGTTTCCTCATCAAAGAGCATGAGATCTTCCCTTAACAAACCCCTACTTTGACAGCGTGAAGTAGTATCCCTGATTCTTAGCTCTGAGTGAGCAGGCCCATTATGTACTCACAGATCTGTTGTGGTAAGTTAAAGACAGCATTAGGATAACTCTACCTAAACCTTTCCCAGTCTACAAGTCCCCACCCCTACCCCCAAACAATCTTAGCATAGAAGTATTTTTATCCTTTCTGCCCTAATGGTCTTTATCAGCATCTTATTAAAATGCTCTGTTCACTTCATCTCTTTGTCGAAGTTTATACTAGGATGGAAATGCCCAGCCCTATTAGAAATTTTTTTTTTTTTTTTTTTTTTTGCAGGTGGAGGGGGCAGCATATAAATATGAAATTATGGATGCAGTCAAAGCAAGGCAATCGTAAGTGCACCTTGCTTAGGTAATGACTACCTGCAAATGTCCTTTAAAATGAGACCTTCAGCTCTGCTGAACTGGCCCGTCTGGAGGATGGGGAACACCAATTTCTCCTACACAAAGCAATATCCCACGGTGAAGACTGGTCTGCGGGAGTAGTCTTGGCATAGAGGCCTTGCTTGCTTTGACCAAATGGTGCTTGATAAGTGTAAAAGGAAACACTTCAAAGACCAATGCACGTTAGGTTCAAGCAAGGCACCCTTTATTACTTGCAGCAAGGAGACAAAGCATGTAGGTACAGGATTTGTCTGGCTTTCTGGTGATCAGCATGTTATTCTTATACAGTTCTCTTCATGTCGCACAGAAAATGTTACTATTCTATTGCTGACGTAGTTAGACATAGCTTTCTGTATGTTCTACAGAAAATGTTACCAGACTTATTGCTGACCTGGTCAGATTATTTGCTGTCTTGCAAAAACATTGAGAAAAACAACCTGGCCTTGGGCTTATTTTAGCCCACCTTGACTTTTTAATTCTTCAGTTGTACAGTTCTAATACATGTTACATTTTGTCTAGATTCAAGGTACATTTCTAGCTTTGCTAAAAGTAATACTGACTATGGTTTTTAGCTTTCAAGCATTCATTGTTTTCTTTATCAAAGCTTCTAGCAGTTGCATATTTTCTCATGGCATAAGCAGAAATGAAATATCTCTGAATAGCTGTGCAGGTTCATGCAGTGTGAACAGAATAAATGTATTAACCCTTTTTAAACCTTGAATGCACTAAGCATGCATATTACTATTATATGTTTCTAACATTTCCCCCCTTTTAATACTTTTATTCCACTTTCAAGATAAGGATAAACAGTTTTTTCTTCCCCTAACCTCTTCCTACTCAGGATTTGCAGTTAAGAGAGTCATTCAGTTTAAGCTCATGAAAGCAATTTCAGTTTTTTAGTAATTCTTCGCGTTCGGCATCTTGGTATAAGGTTTCTGAAACAGAAATGTCTACAAAATTTTTAATCTGTCTTTTTATGCAGGGGATGCAGCAGCACACACATACCACCAGTAGGATTATCCCTACACAGATGGCAATCGGAATGTTCATCATGATGCTGCCCCAACCCCCAAACAATTTCTGGAAAAAGTCAGTCAATGGATTTGGTCCTGGTTTGGTCATGGCTGACACTTGCTGAATTACCTCAAGATGGTTGTCTTTCTCGTGTTTGTGGTCAGGAATATACAAACAGCACTCCTCCTGGATCAAGGTGCACGTACCTCTTCTCGCTGCTAGGGTGAAGTCAAGAGCCATGCAATTTTGAAGTACCACGGTTCTCATGGCAGTCGGTTCATCAGTCACCAATTCTAGGGCAGAAAAGGTTGCATTGCTCATTATTTCGAGAAGCGTAGACAATTTTCTCAGTTCCCAGATTGATTTTGTTGCTCCATATGCTGGCAGTACACCTGCCCACGATATAACAGTATCACTCAAGTCCATGTGTGACGGTCCATTGCTCTCTAAGCCCACGTCATGATGTTTTTTCCAGCGTGCATTGATTTGCCCCACTGGATTGACAGGCTTCTTGCTTTCTCGAACATTCTGAATTTTTCCCTTGAGGTAAAACTGCTGTGTGTCGAATGGCCGGAACCAGGTACCCCAAAAAACAACTGCCGGACCAGTTCTCGGGTAGCCATTTATATGCTTTTCTACCGCATATAAAGTAGCAATCTTCTACTTTTAGTAGTAACTTTACTATACCCTTGCTCTGCATGAAACATTTTTTGTCAATTACGGACAGTTGTCTGTAGAGGTCGGCATTATGTTTTACTACTACAGTTGTCCTATGCATCAGTTCAACAAATGAATCCTAGCTAGTGTTGCAATAGGATCTGATGTTATCAGGTTCAGTGTAGCATCTATAGGGAACAGTCACATTGCAATAGCTCCAACCCACCTTGGTTGTATCATTATTGTAAAAACACACAGTTCCCTTCTGTCGAACAGACAAGTGCAATGCTACTTTATCTTGTGATGTGACATCTGATGTATCATGAATAAGGTTTTCCCAGGTCTTGTTGGCTCCTAGGGGAACTGAAGTTAACAGTAACCTCCCATATGCTGTTGGTAAAGCTGTGCAAATCCAGCAATTTGAAACATTGAAGGTTTCAGCGTACACATTTGATTGCCTGGTAAGTGTTAAAGTTCGGGTGCCACCCTGCACGCTTGTTCAGTTTGCGTGGCTGAGAAAAGGAATGGCCACAACAAAAAAGATTGTCACTAGTACAGTCAACAGGATGGTTATGCAATACTTTTGTGAAAATGGTTGTTCCGCATTTCCGCTTTCTCTGGTTCTCCCAAGTAGGTGTATTTGGATCTTGCTGGATTCCGTCATCTCACTTTTTGGACACTTGTTCTTACACTCTGCCCTAATAGGACCTTCAGTACCGATGGTTTCTTCACTGGGGTTGATACGGATCAGTCCTATTGATCTGACCCCCCTTTGTAGCCAGGCTTTGTGCTGAGGGCCTCGATGGAGAGGTAAGATTTTTGTCCAACTCAAAGTTCTTAACCAGCTTGCAGTGCGTCAGATGTATCCGCGAAGCTCGTTCTGCTATCTTGACTGCAGTGGGTGTCGAAAGAAGCACCTGGTCGGGACCTTCTCACCTTGGCGATGTCCAGTTCTTTCGCTTCACTGTTTTAATCCACACCCAGTCTCCTGGCGTCACTGCCACTTCTGATGTTTCGGTCTGTTTTCTATCTGAAACAGAATTTGACTGCAACAGATGTTTAGAATTCAACAACTTTTTCATATATTCAGCTAGTGTGAAATCTGCTTCCTGGTCTGACATGAGAAGTTTCCACTGGGGTGTATAAGAAGCCCTTCCAAATAGTTTTTCAAAAGGAGTCTATCCTTTTGCTGTAGGGACAGTTCTCATGCTTAACAGTGCCAGGGGTAAACAGTACAACCAAGTTTTTCCTCTGTCTGCTATCAATTTTCTCAATTTGTTTTTTAGTATACCATTATGCCTTTCAATTAGCCCTGCAGATTGCGGATGGTATGCACAATGATTTTTTTAAAGAAATACCAAAATGCTTACTCAACTGCTGTGTGGTTTGATTTTCAAAGTGTGTACCATTGTCACTGTAGATTCTTTCCGGAATACCAAACCTAGGAATGATTTCCTTGACAAGTACTTTTGCCACCGTAGCTGCATCTGGATTTTTGGTTGGAAAGGCTTCCACCCATCTGGAAAACATATCTACAATGACAAGACAATACTTCTTATTTTCACATTTGTTCAATTCTATGAAATCCATACAAATAGTGTGAAACTGATATGGTGGTGTAGGGAAACTCCCTTGCTTGGGCTTTATTGCCCCCTGTGCATGATGTTCGTTAGAAATCTGACGCAACAAACACATTTTTTAGAGTAGTTTGTAAATCCGTACTTTGTGAACACCTGGTTCACCAGCTGTACCATCCCCCCTGTTGAGACATGGCACTGCCCTGACGCTGCATAGCGAAACAAATTAGAGGGTAGTATCGGTTTTCCTTCTCTAGAGATGTACAGCCCCTTTTTGAGGACTGCTCCTCGTTTTATCCGTCGTCGTTCAGCTTGCATAGTAACTGTTTTAGTTTACAGAAGGCATATTCTGCCTCTGGTGTCCATTGTAACAAATCCTGTGCTGCCATAGGCGTCTTTTATATATATATATAAGGTCAGTCAGAGGTGCAGATTCCAAGGCATAGTTTGGAATCCAGCTCTGGCAAAAATTAGTTGTACCCAGGAAGGACATAATTTCCTTCTTGGTAGTGGGTTTTGGTGCTTGCAAAATTGCTACTTTTCTGTACTCATCTAACATTCTACCTTCCTTGGATATTACATATCGTAGGTATTTGACCTGTTTTTTCCAAAGCTGCAGTTTGTTTCTGTTTACCTTATGTCCCTCAGCGGCTAAAAATCGTAAAAGTGCTATGGTATCCTCTCTACAATCCTGCTGGGTGGGGGCCGCCAGCAAGATGTCATCAACATAAAGTAAAATCTGACTGCCTTTTGGTGGGGTGAATCCCGCCAAGTTGCTTGCCATTTCTTGTGAGAATATCGTTGGACTTTCACAATATCCCTGTGGTAGTCGCGTATATGTATACCTTTTCCCCTGAAATGTAAATGCAAACCAATACTGGCTATCAGGGTGTATCGGTATCGAAAAGAACGCGTTGCTAATGACTACCACAGAAAAATACTTTTGTTGAGGTTTCAAGTCATTCAGCAGAGTGTGTGGGTCTGGCACTGTGGGTGCCCTTGGTATTACCGCATCATTTATGTCTTGTAAATCCTGGACCATACGCCATTCTCCCATTGGCCTTTTTAACTGGAAATAAGGGTGTGTTACATGGTGAATCGGGAGATTCTACTAGTATCCCTCCTTTAAGTAATGCTGCTATAATGGGTTTTATCCCTGCCTCTGCATCTTTTCTTAAGGGATACTGTCTTTTTTTGTGGTCTGAATGCCGACTTTGGCGTGATTAGTAACTGGTCCCGCTGTACGAATAAGTCCTACATCTGATTTCCCTGTTGACCAGAGAGTCTCTGGTATGTCTAGTAAGGCGTTTTCTTCCTCCTTTTAATAGGAGTGTCCATCGGCTGTCCTCGCTAAACTGCAAGTGCACAGCTGGGTTGGTCTGAGTTATCCAATTCAATGTTTGTACTTGTACTCCCTGTCCTGACCGTTCTAATTCTGTCTGTTTCTCCCATCTCGTGACTTTTCACCTAGGTCTGCCCATTCTACGTCTCTGTTTTTGGTTAAGCTAACATTATTAGATTTATAAAGTGCAAAGAATTCCTGGGGCAATGAACAGCTGGCTGCACTGTTCCCTTCTGTGTCCCAGTACAGGTTATGCAATATCAGTCTGTTTGCATGATTCTTAAATGATTCTTGCTCATATTCCTTATCAGGTCCTGGTGTGTTGCAATAATACAGGGTACAGTGCAACAGGTGTTGTTTGTCAATGTCAAGGGAGGGGAACTTGCTGATGACTACATTCATCAATTCTTTGGTCACAGTCCCTGGACCAGTCGTAACCAAGTCCTGGCTGTACCAATAAAACATCTCATCCTCCGATTGCACTACAAAGGTGTTGGTTTGTCGCTGTGCTTCCATACCCTTTATAGTTAGGACTACTGCCATACCAAATAGCTGCATAAGATCTCTACCCAAGAGATTTACTGGGCATTTTGCAGAAACTACAGTTTTGCTTTTCTGTGTCAGTCCTGAAAATGGATCAGTTATTGTAATGTTACGGGAGAGAGGCTCCCGATACAGCTGTCCATTAACTGCTTTGACCAGTATGTAATCAGGTGACTGTGTTTTCTGGTAGTTTGGAGGGGTGTATCAGGGTCCGTGATGCCCCTGAGTCACGCACAAATTTGACTTCCCTCCCTTCTACCAAGAGTGTAACTTCTGGTTTTGTGTCTGCTAAATAGAGCTCCAAGCTCAATAAAGCTAGGTCTAATATTTCATTTTCATTGTCACTAACCTCCTGCACTTCCTCTACTCCCTCTGTCACATCCTTTACTCCCTCTATCACATTCTCATTTGTCCTAGCATATTCAAGTAATCGGTTCTTCTTACATGGAAAGTCCTCCGACTGAATTGTCGTTCAAAAGAGGCCAGCCACTTTCTGATCTGTGACTAAAGGACGGATCTCGGCGAACCGCTGATCAATCATGTAGGCTCAGGTAAGGTGAATCTACTTTTTTTCTGTTTTAGATCAGGGACTAGATGTATATTTTTGTCAGATTGCATTTTTCTTACAAATTAGGGACAAAAAAAGATTACTGTCTTGTCATAGATCAGGAGAAACAGAATAAGTAGGCAGTCATTCTGAAGAGACTATGACAAAATCTGTGGTACCACGTTAAAAATTAAGAAAAGATACGCAACTATCAAACGGTAAAATAAAATGGGTAATAATTGCACAAAAAGACCCCAAAACCCACCGTTAATGGAAGACGCAAAATATATGCAGTCGCAGCGCGCTGACAATATTGGATATTATTCAAAATGGGTTAATAAATACGAATTCGATGGAAAATTAGAAAAATCCTCACTTATCAATCCGCTCAAAAACGATTCCAAAGGTCTGGTAAAAAAGCAATGACAATTAGGAATTCCTCAGGCACGCAGGTGGCTGGAGGAAGTAAACCATAGGGAACAAAAGAACAAAGATTCAGAAAAGCAATGTTTTTAGATAAGGAGGATAATAACTTAGTAATCGCATCAGCACCTTCGCCTCCCTTACCAGAATATGAAGCAAGTGAACAGGTTAGTCAACACCCACTATATCCTGTGGTCACTGAAAATAGAGATATTGTAAAACTAAAACTGACTAAAATCTGAGATCTCGTTGGAACCAGGTCCCGAACAAAGGCAGGTAACTCGGAAGAAGGCATAGAGTTATGCCAAATAGTTAAGAATTCACGATCTATAGGAGAAGAGGAAATATGCCCACTTATAGAAGTGCCCAATCCTCGGGCAGTTCAAGACTATCGGGTCCCAGCTATCTTAGTGTGTAGACCTTGGACTCCGGAAGATATCCGGAAAGCCACTGAGGGAATTCCCCATCCAAAAGTTAATTTTAGAAAATTCTCAGAAGATTTACAAGGAATGAGGTTAAGTTGTAAACTAAACAGAGAAGAAATAAAAAAAAGTAGTTAGACAAATTGTGGGGCCAGATTGGTACATGATTAATGGCAACTGGAATCCCCGTGATGCTGCACAAAGACCCCTCCCACATAGCAGTGCAGAATTGGACACCAGAGTAAAAGGTCTTACAGACAGCATCTCTGAGAAATGGAAACCTAGGGCAGACTGGACTTGTATTAATCAATGCATCCAACAAGAAGGTGAAACAATTGACCAGTAGTATGCCAGATTGTTAGAATGTTTTAATAATCACTGTGGAATGCAGGTTCCTGAAGATTAAACACAAGATTCCCCATATGAACAGCAGTTAAAGAATGCATTTTTAAAAGGCAGTAGCACGCCTATAAGTGGGTTTATTACGAAACGCATGGTAGACCATCGTACAAGCAGGTTACAATCATTACTTGAATATGCTAGGCATGCCGAAAGGCATTTTAATAGCAAAAAGAAAGCTCAAGTATTTTCTGTAGAAGATGGAGCAAAGTTTATGTAGTACAGTCCGGGGGAAAAAGGGCAAGAAAAAAGCACAGGGAAACAATCTGATCAGCGATCAGAGGACTTTGAAGGGCGAAAGAAAAGGGGAATGTTTTAAAAGCAGTAAAAAGGGACATTTGGCAAGGGATTGCAAGAAAAATAAGAAGGCAACAACGGAAGATAAGGAGGGCGAGGACTGACTATATGGTAGTCAAGAATCACTAGAAGGGGCTAGCAAGATTATTTGCTGTCTTGCAAAAACATTTTGAGAAAAACAACCTGGCCTTGGGCTTATTTTAGCCCACCTTTACTTTTTAATTCTTCAGTTGTACAGTTGTAATACAAGTGTTACATTTTGTCTAGATTCAAGGTACATTTCTAGCTTTGGTACAAGTAGTGCCAAGTACAAGTAGTAATGGCTTTTAGCTTTTAAGCATTCATTGTTTTCTTAAAGCTTCTTAACAGCTGCATATTTTCTCATGACATTAGCAGAAATGAAATGTCTCAAGTTTCTAATAGCTGTGCAGATTCATGCAGTGTGAACAGAATAAATGTATTGACCCTTTTAAACCTTGAATGCACTAAGCATGCATATTACTATTGTATATTTCGAACAGTAAGGAGAAAAGGAATGATCCCACTCTGTGACCAAGGAACCATATGTGGAAAAGTTAAATTGCTGCTCATCTGTACTACTAGCTAAGTCCTATGTAAAGAGCCAGTATGCTAGTGAGAGAAAGTGCATGGGATCAAGGAGGAAGGATAAAGAGCAAGGGCCAAATGAGCTACCTATTAGAATACTCAAAAGCCAAGAGCATGTATTGGCAGACTGCCCTAATGAGATATTCCCCAAGTGTACTGTAAGCCTGCACTGGTGATATAGAGGGATTGTACCCGACTACAGCTCATGTGACAATAGTTGACATCTAAGGTGCTTCACGACAAAGGCAGGGAGGACAGTCATGCTCCTTCTAGAGGAAGACTCTATACATGATGATTATGCCTGGATTTCAGGTGAGGAGCAGGGACACCACTGCACAGTGTTGCAGAAGCGAGAGGTGGCACATGGAGATATGGTTTTGTACCACTTGTGATGGCACATTCTGGTTGACCTTGCCCTGGTAATGGGTCAAATAGGCTATTGATTTGATAGGCAGCAGGGCAAGAATCTGAAGAATTGAAAGATCAATGTCCAGTGTAGAATTTCCCGGTGACGGTCCTGGTAACGAGCATCCTCCAAGACAGCAACTCGTATTTCATGGCCAGAAGGATCAAAGCATAAAATCTTTTCATTTTTGTAACTGAACTACAAGTGAACTAGAATGACACTGGTAAATGAGGGCAATTTAAACTTTACTGGAGCAGAGCTGGTTCCACACAGGCAGCTAATGGCATACTGGATTGTTTGGTAGGATATAACTGACTAAGAGTATTGTAAAGGTGAAGGATAGGACCTGTGAGCAAGAGTCCGTAAAGAATAAGAAAAAAGTTTAACCGAGTACTGCTGTAGCGCTCGGTCCCGGATCTAGCACTAACTGTATTTTGTAAATGTGCAAGGGGGAAACAAGAACAGGGTCATCTTCTAAGATAGCTTTGTTTACTGACAGCACAGGGAAGAAAAGTTACTAATTTCAGTCTCCGTGATGTCATAATTTTAATAAGAGATGTCAAACGTAAAATGAACATGACATCTGGGGAAATGCCGTTAAGTAATGCAACTTGAATGTGTGTACACTTGTAATCCTCGACCTGATAGCAGGGGTTAAGGCACAGAATTGCCAACTGGAAGACTTGAGTTTGAAATCAGAGTAGGGAATAACTGGACAGCAGCGGTATCTGCATGGAAGAAGGGCCTGGCAATCTACTTCCAGAATATTCCATGAGAACTCCATAGGTTTTTTCCCATGGAGTAGTTTTAAATCAGTTTTGACTCTGGGGCAATTAACTTAATTTTATACAATGGTAATGTACATAATTTACAGTAAATTGAGACCAATCTAATTTAGAAAGTGATTGTCAAAGCTGGAAAGATGATAGTTGAATGGAATTAAGAATGTTGAGCTTTGAGTAGTTGATCAGAAGTTATGCTAAATGAAAGATTATGCAAGTTTGTTTTGTTTTGTATATTTTTGGTGTGTGGTGTGTCCAACTGAGCTGAGTAGCCCTTTTTCAGCAGAAGCCCAGGGAGAAAAGCTGCACATAAACTGCAATTAACATGTTAGAAAGCATTTAACAGCAGACAAAATTCATAAGTCTTAAAATACTCAGATATTAGTAATGTCTTGCATGAATAAGAAGTCAATATAAGGTTTCGTATCACAGTACAGTAGATATTGATATTAACGTTTTTGTCCGGTGATGTAGTATTGGCTAAGGTACAATAGGAATGTTGCTAATAGGAGAGGGTATGTTGTAGCTAGTGTTGGGTGGTTATGGTTGGAAAGGAGGCAATGATATATCTGGCTGATGAGTGGAGGTGGGCCTTAAGAGCCCTAAATTTAAGGTAAGAAGAGATAAAGGAATACTTTGGGATCTAGTAATAGAGAAGCCGTGATCTGTATAATGGAGTTTAGTTTTGTGGGTTACAGTGTCAGGGAAGACTAGCTGTGATTTCCTGAGGCTGTAGAAGTTAAGATAGACTGCTAGGGGAAGGAGTCTAGTTGATTAGGAGTTTGAATAGTTGTGATCCTAGAAGGTCAGCCCTTTGACCTGGGAGACTTTTTTTTTTTTTTTTTTTTTTTTTAGGGGACTGGGTAACTCTGTTGTAGTTTGCATGTTTGTGGACTTTGAAAAATGGCCTCCACAGTGCCTGCATCAAAAGCAAATTGAGAGAATACAATGCATTTGCCTATGGGGAGATTTTAATGTCTCACAATATGAGAGAACATTTGCAGGCATCTTTTACATATCAGATGCGCAACACCTATTTTATCTGTTTTGTTCCTCTGAGGGCACCATTGAGACAACTTCTGGAAAATTGCACTGCAAGCCAGTGTAGGAAGGTGGACAGCAAACTGGCTGGCTGTCAGAGAAAATTACTACAGTTGCAGGAGCCATAGACAGTGAAAGTGTTCCAAATGGACTTTCTTGTAGCTTGATACTCTTCTGTTATGCGTTTATTTCTTTTGATCAATGAGACCATATCCCAACATTCTGACTAATGATATCCTGCTAATGACTACAATTGTAGGTTAAATGAAAAACACACCCAAAGCTGAAGGTAGCTGGAATAAATGCTGCCAATCCAGAAGAATAAAATACAAAGTCTTTTATTGTAGATAATTGAGTGCTTTCACAATGATTTAACATTGCTTCATCAGACAACATACTCAAACATCTGCCCTATATATACATATGACAAAATTTTAAAATAACCTATCTGTTCTCGGAACAAATTAAGCATCAATCATCCCAATCCTAAAGGTACAGATACATAAAAAATGTAGTGTTGCTGAAAGTAATAAAACATTTGCAGTATACCAAGTATAGTATAATTCATACAATGGCCACACAAAAACATAACATGAAATATATTTATTTCAACTCTTTCTAACATTTAAGAGGGGGGGAGGCAAAAACTGTCAGATTTGTGATTATACTAATCACACAAGGTCAGTACTGGGACTTTTCATTTCAGTTTTCTAGATTTCAAAGCTGGTTTTAGGGGGGCAGAGTCCTTCAAGTCTAGCCCCCTGGATCCACTGAACCTCCATAGACTGTCCGGTTTACAAGGTCACCCAGCCTGCTATTCACTTTCTGAACATGCAGTATCTGAAACAAAAAGGTATGCTCCTCATTTGTGGATAAAGTGTGTTTTGCTAAAGGACTATATTCTAAGCCTCTCCTAGTGCAATATATATGATCCCTGATCCTTTCCCTGAGACAGTTTTTCCAACGTAAAATTGGAAACTTAACTTACAGAAAACTGAAATGGAAAAGTCCCAATACTGACCTTATGTGATTAGTATAATCCAGGTTTGACAGTTGAAGGTATGTTGTCTGAAGCAATGTTTATCATTGCGAAAGTGCTCACTTAATCTGCAATAAAAGCTTTTGGATTTTATTCTTCTGGATTGGCAGCATTTATTCCAGCTACCTTCAGCTTTGGGTGTGGTTTTCATTTTGCTAGTGTCTACCTCGCTTTTGGGTGTGTTTGGATAAGAACAATTGTAGGTTATATGAGCATCAAGGGATGGTGATTTACTTGAGCGCAGGGTTTGGATTATGCAAGTAAGTGTTCCAAGAAGTGGCCTCGAATATGATGCCAAGAAAGTGAACTGTAGTTCAATTTTGGTAAAGGAAATTTCTCACTGTTTCACACCTTTAAAGACTGACAGTGTTATCCTAAAGTTTGACCCTACTATTGGAGATCTAGGTACTCTTGAAAATTACTCCCTGTCCTCAGGTCCCTTTAAAAAAAAACCATATTCATTTCCTATAAACATATCTGGCAATCCATTTAGCCTTTTGGGCCATGAAAGACCCTGCCCCCTCGTCTTCAAAGGACCAATTCCTCAAATGTGCACAAAATATTGAAGGACCTGTTGACAAGCCAGTTTTATATTAGCCAATGAATATAGCCTGTCCCTCCTTGGGAGGATATTTGGTATTCCAGATAGACTGGAAATGGTCTG
The DNA here is from genome assembly GCF_019279795.1 of Protopterus annectens. Taxonomy (NCBI): domain Eukaryota; kingdom Metazoa; phylum Chordata; order Ceratodontiformes; family Protopteridae; genus Protopterus; species Protopterus annectens. The sequence continues at coordinate 306,845,608 of NC_056737.1, forward strand.
ACTGACCTGCCTAGCATCTGCCTGGGAATTTATAATTGTATGTAATTTTTGACACTGTTACTTTAACCAATTCATCCAAGTACCAAAGTACAAGAGTGTGCATCCTGCAGAATGGATGCTATAGCTATGTTTACTTGTGTGTGCTCTCGCATACCCACTTAATGTGAAGGTTGAAAAATGTGCATATTAAACAGTGCGTGGATCAAAGCAGAACCTCTAAGACGCAGCCATTTTAGTGTGGAGAGACTGGTGCACTTCACTGAAGGGTGACCATGCAGAACTGCTTGTGTTTAAAGGTACTGAGGGTGTTCAAGTCTTAAATTGGGTCCTTGATATTCTTTGCCATCTATAGAGTTAAACTGAACAATATCAAGAGTTCAAAATGGTCCCGTGGCCCTCCTGAATGACTTCTGAGGGCCTTTTGCGTCTTCTTTCTTTACCCACTTTTACACCTTTATCCATGGAGAGCATTAAAGGGGTAGGCCATTTTATCCAGTTTCAAAGATGGCTTGTTGGAGATGGGCAGTGCCTCGCAGGCAGTTGTGGGCTTCATAGTGGAACCCAAGGAGTAGGACCACCCAATAAAGGAGCTTCTTAGCTGCATGTATGAAATATATGGGAAAAAAAGTTTGTGCTTTAACCAGCTTGTCCAACTGGGTGAAATTTCATCTAAAAAGAGCAGAAATTCTTAAGTAAACCCCCCCCCCCAAATAGCTTGATGCCATTTGTTACACCACAATATTTCACAGTAAGAACTGGAGAGGTGGCAGATGGCAAGATAAGGTACTGAACGAGAATCAGCAGCAGCCTGAAAAAGCTCTGTCAAGCGGTCCTAAAGCATGAAGTAGCCTGGAAAATGCACAAAACTTAATTTGTCAGTTCTTGAAGCCGGATCCCATCCATCCTTTTACATTTGTTGACCGGGATAGTCCAACTGGATGTCCATTTTCAATGGAGGCCCGGGGAGAAAAGCTCCAAGATAGTGCACATTGAACATTTAGTAAATGCTAGTTTCTAGCAGATTACAGTCCTAAGCAATACCAGTATTTAGCACATATAGTACTAACTTTATAACACTTTTACAAAACATAACATTATTTTCAAAGTTGTATATACATAACATTACATTCATGTTTAAGATGCATTGAGCAGCAGTTAATACAATTGACCTTCCTGAAATGTAGTGGTAGAAAAAAGTTAGAAGTAGCTGAAGGTAAGGCACCTAAGAAATAGAGAGGTCACTAGTCTGGGTTAGTGCAAGGACATAATCAATGAGATTTGAAGCATTTCTTTAGTTTGTTTTTGAATTGTTAGTGAGGGCTGTATGGTCAAGTCAGCTGGGAGTCTGTTCCATGTTTTTCCAACAGAGTTGGCAAACAGTGTCCGCAGCTGAGTAGTTGGATTTGTATGTTTGAACTAGGTGTCTAGTGGATGATCGCAGTGGCCGGGTGCTGGTGTAGGGGCTGATAATTTTTATTGCAGGTGTATTTTCTGGTTGGTAAAGGACTTTATGTGCAACTATTAGCTGGTTGAATTGCAGTAGGCTTGGAAGTTCAAGCCATCCAAAGCGATTTAGGTTGTAACAGTGGTGTGTCCGGTAGGCTGTGCTAGTGGCAAATCTGGCAATGTGGTTATAGCAGGATGATAGTTTTCTGTTTTGTTGAAGATGGAGAATAGAGATGAGGTGCAGAGAAGAGTTGATAGCAGATGGGAATGGGCAATTGCAGTTCTAGCAAGTGGGGTAAGGAAAGGTTTGGTTCTGTAAAGGGAGCCAAGTCTTTTATTAATGGTTTTGAAAGTTTGATCCTCCTTCCCATTTAACCCAGTTTCTGTAGTAAGAGTGGTGTAGCTAAACATTGTACTCAGAGAGAAAATCTATGCACACTTGTGATTTGCATGTAAGGTGGTGGTGGTGGTGGTGCAGCTTTGACTTCTTAATGGACTTTGCTGCTGTTGCACCACTCTACACTTGCGCTTCTCCAGTTTGCCTAACGCATCCCACCCCTTTCACACCACGTAAAGCACAAATCCTCTTTCTCAAGTTCCAAGAAAAAGCTAAAATCTGAGAATGGAATGTAGAAATGAGTTTAGCAAAGATTCACCTTCTTTTCGATTTATATTTTATCGACTGAGAGAGGTCCCTCTGAAGATCTCTGGCTATTCTTACTGAGTGGTTGCTCTTGTGTGAGTATACCCTTAACACTGTAGCCTGAAAAGAAATGTGGACCTGAAGATGTAGTCTGTCTAGTACTACCTCACACAAGTAGCTGGAGTGGCTCGAGGAAGAGCAGGTTGCTAACACACAGACAGACACACACACACTTAATAGAAAAAGGCAGCAAAGGTGGCCAGTGCTGTAGCAGAATGAGCTGCTGAGTTGTAGGTTCAGGTCTTCTATATTTATCTAGCAAATGGTGATGCATGCAATTCACTCACTATCTGGAAAAGTTATGCTTGGTGACTTTGGCAGGCACAAGGGGCCGAACATCCATTACTTTGGTTAGAATACTCTGGGAAGAACATTAGTGGGTATGATAAGTTAGCTGAACTTAACATCAGCAAAACAATTTAATCAAAAAGTATGTTGGTCATAACACTCTCCCTCCCCTGTAGGAAACAAGATATGGAAGTGTGTGCGAGTGCTCTGATAAATGGTAGTACTAGATCCTGTTGGCATCTTTTGTAGCATTAGGTGGAAAATAACTGAGTGAAAGAACACCAATCACTAGGAATATACTTGGGCGACCAGTTAGGCCCACTGGTCACCAAGAAAGTCCAAAATCCACCAGAGGATGATCATTTTTTTGGATGTGCAGATTAGTAAAGATCTTGGATATACAATAGGTATGTCTCCTCTGTATATTGCAAAAAATTTCTCCCAACTCCACTGAGTGAACATCCGTATTCACAGAAAAGGAGCATTGTCAAGGGCCAAATGGTCAGGGCAGTATGCATGACTACACTTCAGGATGAATTGATTCTCAAACTTGAGTATATAGGCAAACTTTTTGTCAAGTTTGGGTAACCTGAACCCTTGTTTTTTTTTCTCTAACTGAGAGTTTACAAGAATGGGGAACTACAGAAAAAACGCAAATATCCTGGAACAGCCAACAATTATCTCCAAAGTCAAACCACAATATCTGCTCCAAAGTGATTCACAAAGCACCAGCACTCCACTGTTCGAAAATCAAACGTGATTCTTTTATTAATATACACAAAATAAAATGAAAGTTAAGCGCTTTCATCTAATTAAGACCGGACAAGGGGGGTGGTGTGGTGTTATACCCTTCTCAAGTATATAGGGACAAGATTACTAGTATTCTTTTACACTCAGGGAAATACACAGTATCATCGGTCAATGAGGTAAACATAGGGTACCACAAAGTGGATTTGCATTTGGAAGATCTATTAATGGAAGGTAGAATAGACACTGATTTATATGGGTTTCTTAAGGTCAAATCACCCATTATCAGTACAATTGTGGGTATTCCTAAAATCCACAAAGATTTGAGGGACCCTCCATTTAGGCCCATCATATCTGGGAGCCAGTCGAAGACCATTCCATTTGGGAACGTCATAGACAAATGGCTGAAACCTATATTAAAGAAGATACCACATCTGGTTGTTGATTCATGGGACTTTCTAGGTAGGCTGGAACCCAGATTAGCCCAACGAGTTAAATGGTTGGTAACTATGGATGTTATAGACCTTTTCTCAAATATACCTAGAGAAGAAGGGATGCAAAGATTTCAAGAGAGTATAGTATGGTCTGAATCAGTAGTTTGGGACAAAACCGTGTTGATTATGGAATTTATGGATGTGGTTTTGGCCCATAATTACATATGGTACGAAGGCGAATATTATAAACAGAGTAAGGGAGTGGCTATGGGGGCAGCTTGTGCCCCCACATACGCAAACTTGGTAGTATTCGATTGGGAGAAGGAATATATTATCAATACCCAATGGTCTAAATATTTAGTATGTTATTTTCGTTTTTTAGACGACATTTTTATTTTGTGGAATGGAGATCTCAATGAGCTACAAATGTTTGGTGAATATATTAACTCTTGTAGTGAACATTTTAAGTTTACTATGAACAAACATGAGGAAACTATATCATACCTAGACGTCCAAATAACCTTGAAAGATGGAAAATTTAAGTCTAACATACATAGGAAGGAAACATTCAGCAATTCCTATTTACACTTTTCTAGTAATCATCCCCGGGCCCAGAAAAAGAATATAATTAAGGGACAATGTATCCGGGCGGCGAGGATGACATCTGAGGTAGGAGATCTGGATAGTGAACTTGCAAAAATTTCATCTTTCTTCTTGGAAAGGGAATATCCGAGAGATATGATTGAGGACGTCATAGGATATGTTAGGAAACAATGGGGTGCTAAATATAAACCCTTATTAGGTGTGGGTCTCGCATCCGGCGTAGATCAAGAAGGAAATAGGAATAAAAATGATGAAATGGGAAACAAGTATGGCAGGGCATGTGTCCTACAACATAATAACTATAGTGCAAACATTAGAAAAATTATTGAACATAACTGGAACATTTTAAAAGTCGATGAAAAAATTTATAAAACAGTGGGGGGGGGAGCCACATTTTGTTTTTAGTAAGGGGAGCAATTTGAAGGCATTATTGGAAAGGAAAGTAGATAAGAGATCAGACTTAGTGGATAGGGGTGGTACGACCAAATGTGGTACGTGTAAACAATGCAGGTATATTACGGATAGCAAAGATATAATATTGTCTAATTACAATAAAACCAGAATATATTATCAGAGGGGGAATTGTAGGTCTACTAATTTGGTTTATTTGGCCACCTGTACACAGTGTCCTTGTTTTTATGTAGGGAAGACCACCCGGTGTTTAAGGAATAGGATTTATGACCATATGTACAGTATTAGGAAGGAGGACAGTAACAATGCCCTATGGAAACATCTGAATGATAATGAAACATGTACAGGGTTTAAATTTGGAATTTTGGAGGTAGTTAAAATTAATATGAGGGGTGGGGACATAAAAAAGAAGGTGAGTGACAAGGAGGTCAGGTGGCAAATAAGGTTAAATGCATCTGAATATCCTGGCATAAATGAACACATATCAATTAAACCCATATTGGACACTTAGGATATATATATAATGAATTCATATTGTTTTTTTTATAAGAAATGAGTTTTTAACAGTTTTTTTAGTATAGTGTTTTAATAGTAGATATGTATGTAATACACTAGTATTTATTTGAACAAATATTATTTAAATAAATATTTTTTTATTCATTAATTTGAGTTAGGTAATGATAAGGTGAAAGATGGTTAGAATTGTTTGCAATTTGGATATTGATTGGCAAACAAATGAAATATACGGGTATGTTTTAAATATGAAGGAAGAACTTGTATATGCACTAGCACTTTAAAAATGTATTGTTGAAAAGTCATGTGATGATGTAATAGTATATAATGTGAATGTATGGAGGAAGAAAGTTAGTTCTGATGAAGTCTTAATTAGATGAAAGCGCTTAACTTTCATTTTATTTTGTGTATATTAATAAAAGAATCACGTTTGATTTTCGAACAGTGGAGTGCTGGTGCTTTGTGAATCACTTTGGAGCAGATATTGTGGTTTGACTTTGGAGATAAGAATGGGGAACTAGATAACATGCCCATTGATAATTGCGGGGAGGCAGTTTCTGATGTGTCTACTAATACACAGATGGAAGCAAGGGCTACCAGTGTACCCCCCAGTAAAGACCTCTATTTTGTGGTGGATTTCTATCGGGACACCTATCAAATATCGTAAGACTTATTGGGACATTTTTACTAGTATACCCAATAGCCTCAATGTGTTTTCTGGGAAATTGAAATACAGTTTAAGGAGGGGATGGAATTTTAAATATATTTTTGAAAGATGTAAATCCGATTCAACCCCTAGATTAAGGACAGGGATACACAAATGTGGAAGGTGCCCCCAGTGCCCTTGTATAGCCAATGTAGATGAACTGCATTTTGAGGAACCTGTTGGTTTGTTAAAGAGCAAGGGGTACTTAAACTGTCACTCTCTAAAGGGGTAGTATACCTGGCTTATTGCTCCTTCATGTTTTGCATTTTACAGTGACAAAACAGAGCCCTAAAACAGAGAATTTATGAACATCTGTATGAGGTATCGAGGAGAAAGGAAACTAATGCATTATTCAAACACACTTTGGTGTTTGTGGATTATTCCTTTAAATTTTGGGTGTTGAAGCAGGTAAAACCTTATGAAAGAGGGGGAGATTGGAGTATTGTGAGTTACTGTGGCAACTAAAGTTTGGTGCCTTTTCAGCCCCTGGCCTAAATGAACATTACTCTATTCTACCAGCTCTGAAGAAAAGAGCTTTAAAATAGAATTTGGCTATTGCATGATGTTTCACTATTTCCATGTTCAATGACCTTGTATGTTTTTATATTTATGTATTATTTTTATTACTTGACCACATTTTGTTTTTTGTATTTTATGTCTTGTGGCACAATTGCTGCTATACTTTAACACACTTTTCGCACGCCATTTGACTGGTTTACTTTTTGACCAATGGAGAATTGTCATCCTTAACTAGCTTAATTATTTAAGGATTGATTCATTAGTGCTGTGTTATTCTGAAGAAGTTCCTTGAGGAACGAAAGTGCTGAATCTGTTGTGTTGGATGTATTAAAGGATTCATTTTACATTATTTTTGCAGTCTGGCGGATTTTTGGACTTTCTTGGCGACCAATGTGCCGGAGTATATTCCTAGTGATCTTTTGAAGCATTGTAATCCCTGCTGAAATTAGAGCACACATGTAAGGTAGCTCACCCCCTGTAATGTTAAGGTAGTAGTTTACACATACTTCCCAAAGTCTGTCAAAGGCTTGTGATTTGTTTGAAGGGACAGAGTTGATACTTTGATGCAGAAATGCTACACAGGGGACTGACATCTGAGTTTCTGCTTAAACTCTTCATGTCTTCAGAAGGAAGAAAATTCAGTGACATCTGGAGCTGCCAGGATCTGGGTTGGAAGACTGCAAGCCTTATGGAGTTTGTGTAGAAAGGAGACTGGCTTACTGGTTAACTATCACTGAGATCAGTTGTGGTCCCCTTCTGCTGGTAGCTTTAAATTATTTTCCAGATGTTTGGAGTTACTGGTGCAGTTATGTCTCCTGAATGAAGTTGTATTCTCACTGGAGTCCCTGGTGGAGGCTGTGGTTAATTGTGCTCTGGAGAGATGGTGGGGGCCCAAACCAGCACCTCTTGCAATAGGCAGAAGTCTTTGACCACCTACTCGTACACAAAGCAAACACCTGCTCAAGAGATTTAAATTTCAGGTTTGCCATGCACTTCCAAGGATGCTGCCAGTGCAAGAAGGACTATACCCCCTCCCCCTCCCCGGGTGATCTTATGGTAGTGGAGCAGTCCATAACTTCTGAGTGGAAATGAAATTGTTTCCATTAAAATTACTCAACTCTACTAACTTGTTGAATCTTTTGCCTGATGCATGGAATATTTTAAGCCTTGCATGGTACAGAAGCTGGGATGTAATATGTATGAAGTTTGATTTAAAGCCCAGTGCTACTCCTATATTTCATGTTCTACTTTTTTTGCTTCAATTTCCTTTTGTATATTTGTCTTTATAGTAACTATGCAGATAAATCCTTTTTCTCGAGTTTTGGAAGCATAATAATCAGAATTTTATGTGGTGAGGGGCTACTTTCAAAGGGGAGTTGAGCCACAGATTTCAATAGAATTTGGGGTAAAGATGGATTTGTGGGAATTGGCCTACCTGCAACTCTGTGCTCCAATTCAATCAGAGAAACCATCTTGAATATTTAAAATCCTGACGCCCATGTTGTAAAAACAAAAAGGGAGCTGTGTCACTCCCACAGATTTTTCACTTACTCCAAAGATTTGCATATTGTGCTTTCTTTACTTGTTTGAGATCTTCTGTTTGAGTAAGTAACAAATTTTGCTTTAGAAGTTCTGTTTGGATTTCTCATTTTTGTACCCATTTAATTTGAAGCAGTTTCCATTTCTTTAATTGTTTTTCCCTCCATTTATTGTCTGTGTCTTTGTCGACATTGTACAGGGGAAATGGTTTAAAACACGTTTATTTTGAAAATAGCCTATTTTAAGTCTGTTTTTAAGTGTTGGCACCTAGTGGAACAACACCTCTCCTAGTATAGATTTTGAGGAACTATTTTTGCAGGAATCCAAGTTTTATCTGTGAAACGTGAACTGACAGGAAAATCAAAGTCCGATATTTTAAGGTTATCTGTTCAGGTTTTTTCTTTTAGACAACCTAGTTTTACCCATTATTCTGCCACTTCTGCTGAATCTCTTCTCCAGTGTTGCAGAGCTCCATATAATTGCTGCACTTCAGCCATCTTGTTTCAGAATCTTCTCTGATTTACGGAGATGGATCAGCATCAAAACTCTGCCAGCATTATGAAAATCAAGGAATTAAACATGCAGAAAGTCAAACATAAAAAAACCCTCCAGATGTTTCTTTTGCAGTTCAATCACAAATCCCACCATACATTCAGACATAATTTGCCTGAATAGTGGTAGTGTTACTGTAAGGGTTTTCCATAGATAAAGAGCAAGGGTAGGGTTAGCGGGCATTAGGTAAGGTGAGCAGGGGAATTTTTTTTTTTTTTTACTGACAACCTCCTGGCCAACTTGCCATATTGCATTTTAAGCAGAGAAAACTCAATACAGTGAAAAGCTGGTACTTTTTGACATGCAGTCATTGAAACTGTGGCGTGATCAAAACAAGTTGCTGTCCAATTAACGCAACTGAAAAAACTAAGATTTTTAGTGTTGAGGTAGGGGGTGCTACTATCCCTTTATTTGTATATTGACTCACTGTTGGTTGACCACTGAAGATTGCATCAATAAGAACGATGCTATTCATAGATGGCACCTCTGCCAATATTCACACCCTTCCTACCACATCGGAGGTGTAGTGCACAGGAATAGTTTTAAAATTCTCTGTGCCAGAAGAGGTAGGAAAGTAGTGGGGTGGTGGAGGGTATGTTATGGAGGCAAGTTGACTGTACACTGGCTATGCCAGGAGGGGTGGGGTGGTTAGGGTTTATTAAGGAGGATAAACCTGTCTGTCACTGTGATATGCACCAGTCATAATGCTTTTTGTCTGGTTGGCTTTTAAAAAGGTTAAAAAAGATGAGTTTAAGAGATGTTGAATTTTTATTCTTGAACATCAAGCTTGCCCAGACAATACTACTGAAATACACTCATTTCAATGTAAACTCTAAAAGTGCATGGCCATTTCCATTTAATGGCAAATACTAGAGAATCTGTCATAAAAGTGCTGTTTGTTTGGGACTTTTTACAGTATGCTTTGCTAAAACCAACAAAGGAAAGTAACTGCAGCTTGACGCTTCATATGGAGATACCCTTTTGTATTGACACCAAAGGAAAAGCTTGGACACTGCATCCAGCTTATAGTGCTTTGCAGAGATGTTGAGTAACTCCAGCAGCTGTTGGGTAGATATTCAGAATGGAGTTTCTTTAGGGGGTGGATTTGAAGAAAATTCCTGTTTATTTTAAGGCTTTGGTACTGAAAGTGTTTTTCAAGTATGAAGTTGGTTCTTGTACTGTTTTAATCCTAAAGTAATTCTGTAAATTTTCTGACCAGACCTTCTCTGGGGGGCCGTTTTACTCTGGTTTGTAAACGGCTATCATGAAACTTCATCTGACTCCATACATATCAAAAAGGGACATTTTCTGTTCTTGGGTGAAATGCTGAGAGGTGCATGTCTAGACTGGCTATTTTCAGCACAATAGAGGGATTTTTGTGCATTGACCCTGCTCTTGTGAGAACTTGCAAATAAAGGGGGTTCTGTGTTGATTTCAGAAAGTCTCCCTTCAGTGACGGACTGTAAGGGGAGGCAAAGTCAATTTCTCCAACATGAAGTAGTACCTATCTCATAGCAGTATATAAATATGTGTGAGAGGTGTAAGTAAAAATGTGCCCTTCAGGTAAGCTTTACAGACCTTTTTGATTATAGTCTAGAGGAGATGAAACCTTCATAGAGAAAAATGGCCTCAAGATGCATTCTAATAGAAAAATGACTTACTGTAATCTGAGACGTGTCTGCGATGGAAAAATGGTCCATTCCCTTGCCTGTTTACCCTGAGAGATTATTAGGCCTGCCGTTACAGAAAATGGACAACTTTCTTTACATCTCTTGTTATGGTAGGAGGTGCAGTATTTCTGACACGCACACAATCTTTCGAAGTGCTTTAAATGGAGAGTGAAATCAGCTGCTTAGCAGCAATATGGATTATAACTAGCACATGTGATCTCTCTGAAGTGCTCATCAATACTGTACTAAATGAGAAGGCTCCCTTAATTCATGGGGTGATTTCAAATAACTGTATATTGCATTGGAAAGATCGCTCTTGCTCAATAAAAGAAACTAATTTGGTTTCCAATCCCATTCCATCTCTTGCAGTCTGCTTTATTTTCAGCCTATACTGATCTGAGTGGTAGGACCTGAAGTGCCAGAGTTCCCCATCAGGGCAGTTTCCCCAACATTATCCTCCACTGCTCCAAACCCTGCACTCAAGACCTACTTCGGTTGCCGCTTCTAGGTCCTGCACAAGTCTATCGGATGTAGAGATGGACAGGATGATGGGGAGGTTTCTCAAAACCCAAATCCAGATTGGGGGGGGGGTATTGTCAGTTCCTTCCCCAATCAGATCAGTAAATGTCCCTACTGCTGTGATCCGGTCTCCTCCTCAATCTGACCAGTGACTTTGGAGTCCCAGAATCAAGGGTTTCTGAGAGAGTCTGCTTTGGATCTGAGGAAACTTCCCTCTTCACCTCCGGCAGCTACCCTGACTAGTTCTGCTCAGAGATATTTGGATTTGAGTTTGTATCTGATCTGAGAGGTGGGTGTCTGGTCTGGGGGGAGGGGGTTTGGTTCTGACCTTTTCGGACTAGTCCCCCCTTCTTGGTGCTTTGGCTCTTGACTGCTCTGCCTAGATTCTGTCTGGGGACAGTGGATCTGTGGTGATTCCTGTCCGTGCTTCAACTGCCTCTGCTTCAGGGAAGATGGAAGGAGTTTTTCTTGGTCTGTCAGTGCTCTAGATGGTGGAGAGGGCTTTCTCTGTGTAAGACATCTGACCTCTTTTGCCTCTGATCCTCCCTGTTGTCCTTCACTGGATCTGGGTGCTGTGCCCATCATCCTTGTCCAGGGTCAGTCTGCCTTGAGCCTCAAAGTCCACCTGAAGAAGTCCCTTTTTTTTGTTTTTCCTTATACCTTCCCTGAACACCCCACAGAGGAGGTTCTTCAGAAGAAAACGTGCAAAAGGAGGTACGTTGACTCCCCAGTGGAGTCTATCATGTTAAGTTTGTTTTTTTTTTTTTTTTTTTGTTTGCTTGTTGCTGTTTTTAATAAGTGAATTCAGGATAAGTGCTTTCAACCAAAGGCTTTCCTCTGATCTTGTTGCACATTCCATCATTTCCCTTTAAGGATCTGAGGAAGGCCTTTGGCTGAAAGTGCTTATCCTGATTTCACTTTTATTGTTTAAAAAAAAAAAAAAATGTTCCCATGGCGGTATACCAGTTTTGGTTTGAGTCACTTTTGGAACTGGGTTGCCTTCAGTGACTTTTAGGAACTATTTCTTCAAGTTTACTTCTGAAGAGTCTTTCTTGGATGTTTTCGGGGCAGGCCCATCTACATCTTGGGTGACCCCCCCCCCCTGTCAGACAACCTTATTGACTTTGTGTCTGGCTCCTTCTAAGCCTGCAGGACTATCAAACCAATCTCCAAATGCCCAGAAAGGTTTCTGGCTCCCCTCAAACACTGAATTCATTGGTCCAAGGGTGTCCATGTTGAGGCTATCATTGTAGCAACAGCCATTACTGGTTATGGTTCAGTCCATTCTACTGTTGCACAAGGATGATTGGATGTGCTCAACAGTACATGTCCTGAAGGTCCATCGCATATCAAAATATGCCTCCTCATTTCTCCCCTTAGCTTCCCTCCACCCTACATACCTCTCTCATATTTCTCTCCTCCCTATTTGGCTATGACTCTCTTCCTATATACCTGTATCTCTAATCTCTCTCTCTATTGTTGTCTCTCTCTCCTCCTTGGTCTTCCACTTTCTTCACCTGCTGTTAAACTTAAGCAAAAATGTTCAATATGATGTTATTTTAGATTATCCAGATAGTTAAACTCCTTTCCTTTTGGTAACAATGTACATTTCTCTGTCCTTGGTCTTTCAATTTTTTGTTTCCTTGTTTTTAAACTATGTAATAATATTCATTATGATTGCATTTAGATTGTCTAGAAATTGTTAACTCCTACTCTTGTTTGGATAACAATATTCCTTGTCTAAGTCCTACCAGTCTGTAATCTGTAATCTCTATATGTGGAGCTTTTCTCCCCGGGCCTCTACTGAAAATGGAAATATATCCAGCTAGACTAGCCCGGTTAACAAATGTAAAATAAAAATAAAAATAAAATAAAAATAGACTCAGGCTGGGAGCCAGTCATTACCAGTTCAGAGCTCTGCCCTTTGAACTCTGCACAGCCCCCAGGGTGTTTAACAAATGCATGGCAGTAGTAGCAGCTCACTTGAGGCTGAAAGGATTCTGGGTGTTTCTGTATTTGGATGACTGGCTTCTCATTGCTCCAACCCAGCATAAACTACTTCAGGCCAGGGACGTCTTGTTCCATATCTTCAGCTACATGGGTATTACCATAATCTTTGCCAAACTGAACTTCTCTCCAGTTCAGAGGTTGGAGCTCAACGGTGTGGTCCTGAATATGACACACCAGATTGCGGATGAGGAGTCAAAGAAGTTTAGTGTCCTTGAGACACCAAGTATGAGAAATAATTATTTACTGGCTCCCTCTGAGATTGATCAAGCTCTTAGCTCTGTCAGCTGCCATTATCCTAGTGCCCTTAGCAAGGTTCTTTGAGAGTTCTCTAGTGGACTTTGGCTGTTCAGAGGTCTAATCTTTACTGACCATTCTGTTCCTATCAAGTTGACTCTGATTTGTGGATGCCCTCAAGTGGTGGATTCTGAGGCAGACTGTCCCTCTTCATGGCCATAGTGACTATGGACACTTCCCAGTTAGGGAGGTGGGGGATTTTGAGGGAAAGATGGTCAAGGCACATGCTCTTCCTCAGAGACCAGATTACATATCTGCATCCTGGAGATAAGGGCCATTCTGCTAATGTTGCAAGCCTTTCAGGACGGCCTCCCGTGTGGGATAATTACAATACACACCTCTGTAGTCTGGTATATCGACAAATGAGGAGGAGCTTATTATGCAGAGGGCATGAGGTTGTGGGAATGGGCGATGTCTTGACTGCTTTCTAGTTGCAACACATATACTGGGGAATCCACATTCTAGCAGACAAACTCAGCAGGTCATTCTGACACCTCACAAGTGATCCCTCAATCAGTCAGTGACTAGTCTGATTTTTGGCTGTTGGGGCTAACCTTGCTGTGACCTCTGCATCCACTAAAAACAGGTGCATTAGGTATTTCATTCTGATCCCCTCTGAGGGAGCCCCTGGGGGATGCTCTAGTTCAAGACTGGCCCTCTGGTCTCCTTTTATGCTTGCCCCCTCAACCACCGATTCTCAAGTTTTTACAGAAAGCCAGATGGCTGAAGAGTTCAGTGATCCTCATTGCCCCCTACTGGCCTTGTCAGGTTTGGTTCCCCTTTATCTGGTCTTATCCAAACAATCTAGTCTCACACAAATACAGCTTGGTATATCCAGTTCCTGTTCGAGACTTGGTTTTAGCTTCACAAAAAGCTTCTAAAAAGTGTATCAAACCAAATGGAAAAGGTTTGCCATTTAAGTTTTCAAAGGGCATATCTGTCCATTCTCGGCTGCAGTTTCAGTCATTCTTTTCCTTACGTTTTTCAAGGAAGGAGCTAGTTTTTCCACTATAAAACGTCAGCTGGCAGCCATTTCAAATTTTCGTGCTGGAGATGTTTCGGACTCTCTCTTGCGATGTCTACATTATGCAAAGCCTTCATGAAAGGGATTTTGTTTTGCTTGGATTCCCGATAAAAGATCCTACTGCGCCATGGGATCTGATGATGATCCTTAAAAGACCAACTCAAAAGCCTTTTGAAACCGCTAATGATTGTAAAATGAAATTCCTTTCGTGGGAAACTATTTTGTTGGTAGCTGATACTTCAGCAAGTAGTATTTCCGAGGTTCAGGCCTAATTGAAACAGCCTTACATAATTTCTCACAAAGTTTCTCTCCATACCAATCCATCCTTTTATGTCTCTAAGGTAGCCACAGAGACTATTAAGTAGTGTATTTGGAAAGGAGACTGGCAATTGTATTTTTCTAATGAGGGCAAATATATTTTGTATCTGCTTGATGTTTATAGGCAACTACAGTACAGTTCTACCTTCATAGAACAACACAGCGCAGAAAGTCTCATCAACTATTTGCTTCTTTCTCACCTAACTAGCTAGGTCAAGCAGTTTCCTGAGTCACTTTGGCTAAGTGGATTACTAACTGTATCTCGCTCATTTATCTCAAAAAATGGATTGAGATTGCCTTTGCTTTTTCCTCCCAAGGCCTATTCTGCCAGAACTATGGCTACATCATCCAGTTTGCTTCTCCAAAGCGTCTATTTGATATTTGTGCTGCAGCCACTTGGTCAAAGACTTCTACCTTTGTGACATATAAACTGGACATTGTCTCCAGAAGCAGAGCTGCTTTTGGTTCGACCAGTTCTCTGGCATATCCTTCCTTGAGGCCACCCGAGAGTAACATAGCTAGGGACTGATCCAATACTAAGTAAGAATGAAAAGGACAATGTGAAGTTTATGTACTTGTCATAACTTGTCATTGGTGTTGTCCATTTTTATTTTTCCTCACTTTCCCTTCCAACCATACTCCATTCTATTAGCTCCTGAGGACCTATTGGATTTATGGGATACTTTTTTGTTCCTGGCTTGAGCTTCTGATTTCCTTATCTATTGTGTGTCTAGTCATTGGACAATAGGGCAGCAAACTTGATCTGAAGCTACAGAGATGGTGGAGCATTATGGGTAGAGGGAGGAGCTTAAAAGTAGGATCCAAGTCTAAGAAATGTGGCAGAGTTGGATCCAAAGGTCATATCCGTAACCCAATAATGAGGAAGAATGAAAATGGACAACAAAGATGCCAAGTTACATAAACCTAAACAAAACGAGCACTGGAACTGATCTTCCAAAATAGAAATATCCCAAACAAAACGCGAGCCACGCGGCCTGAAACTCGCTCCAAAATCACGTTTAATAAAGCCAATAAATCTTTGTGAAAAATAACTCTCCACAGTTAAGTACTTTCGTTATGTCTTTACATCTTCAGAATTGTGAAGGAAGAACTTACAACTTGTATTAAAATATTTGAATGAAATCAGCTGTTTGTAATATTTGAATGTCAGCTGTTCGTAACGCACCCCATTTCAGCCAACAATCCTCAAACCTTATAATTTAAAGGTACTTGTAGTTTAAAGGTGTAAAGAGCTAGCAGCAAAACCCCATTCATAAACTTAAGATGATGGTTCAAAACCCATTATAGTCACAGTAATAATCCTGTCAAAACTGTTTGAAACAGTCAAAGGTGAGCTGCTGTTGTCCACAGCTCACTCACAATCAAAATTTTTCAGTCCTGATGCACTCGCAGCATCCAACTTAAGCTGACATTTCATGTCCCGCTGTAACAATCTGTTTCTGCAATTACCTGAATATGCCCCCAGTTCAACTTGCTCCAAGATCAAAAAAGTAAACTTTTTAAAATACACAAGGTAATCATATGTCTAGCCAAGGCACTTTACTGCCATTGTGTCTAATGCGATAGTCATGTTGGTATATCCTCTTATTTAATGTGTTCTGGGTTTTACCCATGTAGAAAGCACTGCATGAAGCACAGGTAGCCAAGTAAACCACGTGTTCAGACCAGCAGTTGAACTTTCCCCTTTTACATATACCGTTAAATCTAGTCTTCCAAAAGTCATCCAGGTCAACGTTGATAAAACAGTTTTTTAGTTTTCAGAAAGTTTTTATGGTGGTGTTGCTACAGCAGTGTTTGTTTTATTGGGTTTATTAAACATGATTTGGGAGAGTTTTCGGGTGGTCTGACAAAAGTTTGGGAAATGCCAAGTTATGGTAAGTACATAACTTCTAATTCTCAAAAATATAGCATTAGAGTTAATCAGTTTGATTTTAAAATCTAAGAACATGCGTAATTTCTAGGGGGAGCATAACAAGGTGTCCTGTAACAGGCTATGTACTGTTTTGCCTAGTGATCTGGAGTTCAGTGATCTAGAAATAGGGGGTTCTTGTGATCTGCCTAGAGGTGATATAGCCCCTAACAAATGGAGACACCACCACAGTTGCCATCTAATTTGAAAATGTGGTGGGTGCAAAACCCAGGAATGGAAGACTGTACTTTGACATTTAAACCAAGTTTCAGTAATTACATACACATGTATGAGCTCCAAATGTAGAGGAGCGTCAAGGTTTTTCATTTAGAGACTTCTGGCATTGAGTAGTGTACAATTTAATGTGATCCTGTTTTACATTTGATATGTTGGCTACCATGATGTATCCATCAGTTGGACTCTGCTGTCCCATAGCACCTATTTTAGGCAAAGGCTTTAAACTATGTAGAAGCCTTGAAACGAGAGGTGAAACCATCCTTGGCAATACAAATAGGACTGTAGAGCATCTCATCATATACTGGATCCCTTTGGAATAAGACCAGCTATTTAGCCAATTGTTGAAGTCAATCTTTCTACCAAGGCATCACTCTCTTGGAGAAGGATTCCACTTGGGGCCAGTCTCTCTTCTGTGTTTGACATGCATAGAGAGTCTATCTATAGCATATCCTTTAGGGCTTTATGCATAGTCATTCACACCCATGTGGACTGCCACCATGTTGGTCACATTTGCCAGGTGAAAAGGGCTTAGGGGCATTTGAGATTGTGGCACTTGAAAGGCAATTCACTGTCACCATGTCTTTCGTGTAGCACATGGAGGAGAATTCCTGTCTGACTAGAGTCACTAGTCGCTAAAAACATTTTTTGTAGCTTGGTTCTGGATCTGGTATGATTTCCATCCTTGACTTTTTGATATGCCAAAAGGTGATGTGGGTTTTGATTTTTGCTGACTCCTAGGCTTTGACAAGGAGTTTACTACTACATTGTTTGTGTTGTGGATGTGTGCACTGTTCAGTCTGTCCTTTTGTGAGAGTGAGGCCTCCATGCATCTCTCAAGCATTTTTATCTGTAGTCAATAAGATGTCATTTTGAGTGTCAGACAGTTAGTACACTAAGGATACTAAGTGTTATGAGGCTACAGTAGAAGGAAGACTAGCAGGTAGGATTTACAAATGTGCAGAAGGTGACTGCATTTCTATTGATGCATTCCACTTGATTCTTTCAAAATGGTCCTCATTTGGTAATTTTAACTTTGAAAATAGCCTAGTTAAAAGCCTAAATAAATCTTCTCTCTCTCTTTTTTTTTTTTTTTTTTTTTGTTTTTTTACAGGCTGAAAAGTTATTGAAGGCTCTCAAAGAACACTTTCAGCAGCAGGGAGAGAGTTTAGAACAGGTAACAAATTTGCATGCTATGGCTATGTTTCTAAATTCAACTGTTTTTTTTTTTTTTTTTTTTTTTTTTGGGGGGGGGGCTGGATCAGTTTTCATATTTTTACAGTATATTTGTTAATACTAACACTGCCGTTAAATGTCCATCTCACATAGAGGCTGTACCTTCTTCCTCTCCAAGGTTTTCTCCTTTCAAGTGCTTCATGTGCCACTAGTGCTTAACATCTATTGAATTATCACTTGTGACATAGTCGGACTTAAATTTATGCAAAAGTAATCCAATTATGAACAGATTAACAAAATACTTCACATATATTGCTATATATTGTGTAACCTAAGTAACATTACATAAATGATTCAGTTCTGCAGGCCCCCCCCATCTTTTTTAACCATCTTTGATTATGTTGTAAGTGATGGTTTAATAATCATGCATGTATGTAAATGAAAACAAGCCACCCCAACGCAATCCTAGTTGCAAGCATTTTACATCACAAACCGTACTGGTGCACTCCCAGTTGCAAACATTATACATCACTTATCTACCCAATCATTTTCCAAACATTAAATCGCTCATTTAAGTCCTGCCTTATTTTAAACCTCCATTCATTCCCCTGTATGTATTGTTCCCACAATTCCCATTTTTTTTTGCTATGAGGTTTGCTCCTACGCTTTTCCTAAAGGTCTCAATTCCAGTTTTATCTCTGTTATATTCACTACTTCTAATATAGTTGTAGATTTTGATTTTCCCTTTTTGAGTCTGCCAACCCACCACACTCACAGAAAATGTTCTCAAGTGTCTTTCTTCCCAGTCTTGTCTCCAGCATTTGCTGTCTATTGGAGGAAAAATTCTCTGAAGTATTACTTGGGATGTAAAAATATTTATGTAGACATAGCCAAGCAAAAATCCTAAATCTTCTAGATTTTGTTACATATTTGGGAGATGTACATATACGTTCCTGTTGCTTCTTTGTGAATTGCTTATCCAATCTATTTCCAATCCTTTCTAACTTCCACTGATGTGATTCTTTAGTTATGCAATAGCTATAATTCCTTTCTTAATGGCCGCTTCTGTTCTAGACTTAAACTCTACCAGTGCCAGTCTTTCATTTAGGACTCTAACCTGCAGTCCAAATAAATTCTTAGTATCATAGGAAGTTACTAGGCTATTGGCCCTGGGGCCCTTATAAGCCTAGCGAAGACTTTAGCCCATATTTAGAAAAGTCAGCACCCGATGTCCCTGTCCAGCAGGGACATGGGTGGAATCCCAGGGATGTATTTTCTGTTTCCCATCCAGTTATCCAGGTTGCACTTAAAAAGGGGTAAAGAGATGCTCTGCTTGACATGGAGAGGGAGTCTATTCCACAGATGGGGGTCTCTGGGACACAAATCTGTCTCCCCAAGAAGTCCTGTTGATGTCGCAGATCAGGTTAAGGCTGCGCATGCGGGTTAATCGAGTAGTGCTTGACTTGCAGATATGCAGCAGTCCCATCCAAGGCGGTGTCCAAGATCACCTTGTATGGCAGAGGTCACCTCTGAGGAGTCTATATGAAAGTGAGAAGGATGGGGCTTTTAGCCTGTGTATGGCAGATTTTTGAGGCCCTAGATCCTCCTAGTGAGGGACCTCTGTGGTCTCTCCAGCTGCTGCATGGGCATTGTACTCTACAATGGGCCTTATAAGGGAAGAATACAAGGATGTTATGACCTCCTTTTACGTGGTGAGATGCCCTTACTTATGAGATGGGCCATGTAGAAAGCTTTCCATACAACGGACGCAACATGGTGGTCAAAAGTCAGGTTGCTATCAACCTGGGTGCCCAAATCCCTCACGACTTGATTGCGTGCTTAGGATGTTATTAATGTGATTTGCGGGGATGTTACTATCCCCAAGGGGGGGGGGGTGATGCACTTTTTTGGTATTCAGCTTGAGGCCATGTTTCTGGCACCAGTCATTTGTTTGGGTGAGACCATCTTGGAGGATGCCCACATCACCACTAGGGGACTTGACAGCGCCCAGCTTGCAGTCATTTGCAGACTTGGTCAGCCATAGCTCACTGATTTTTGGGCTGCACCTCAGAAAAGTATATCCCAAATAACACAGGCACCAACACCGAACTCAAGGATATGAGACTTGTCACGGATCTACTGCTTGAGGTGGCTTCCCCTATTTTGACTGGGTGGGTTCTAACAGTGAGTCAGCTACCAGTCTGGTAGCATATGGATTGATGCCTGAGAGGGGAGTAGTGTTTTGAAGGCTTTGGTCAGATTAAGGTAAGTGGTGTGCACAACCTCCCTGTCATCCCATGGGTTTGGTGACTGTCTCAAAGAAGCAACCAAATGTAATGGGCATTACCTCCCCTTGATGAAGCCAAACTGTGTGGGATCGAGTGTTTGGAGGTTGCCAGTGTCCTTGTTAATGAAGTCCATGATTAATCCATTCCATGGCCTTTCAGATCAGGCTAGGTAGGCTGATGGGGTCTATAATTTCCTGGATTGGTAGACTCTCCACTTTTGTGCAAAGGGGTGACTGTGGCTGTCCTCCACTCAGCTGTGAAGAAGCCAGTACGCAGGCTTTGGATGAATAGGCTTGCTTAATGGTGCTGCAAGTTCCTGCCTGTGTTTAATGTAGGATGCAGCCTGGGATGTTATCAGGTCCCATGGAGGCTGTGTCTTTTTCCTTTAAGAGGGCAGTGGTGACTTGTTCCTGGATGTAAGGGGAAAGGGGCAGGTACTGGGGATGTCCTGATTTACTGATGGGAGGGGGCCAGAGAGAAGAAGTGAAATCGGCAAGTTTGCTGTATCGTTGGCATTTTGTAAAACTGGCGTCCTTTACCACCAGTTCTGAACAGATCTGGGTGGTTCTTTTTGAGATTGCGGATATATGTGAAGACGTTATGATCTCTAGATGTGGCCAATTCTGTTTTGGAGGATTTCACTAGTGCTCTTATTTGCTTGTTCAGGCTCAGGAGAGATTGCTTCCAATTGGGCACCTGCTCCATTTTGGTCCTGGACAGCATTTTTTTTCATTTTGTTATAGAATTTATTGCAGATCTCTACCAGATGGATTTACTCGTCCTTGCAGAGGAGAATTTGTCTTGTCAGGTATTTCTGATTCCATGTATTTATATAAATGCCAGTATAGTGCTTTGGTGCAGTTTTGGATACTGGTGCCTGTTCTAGAGAGGCGAAGGGAGAGGGGGCTGTGAAGCTGTTAATACCATCCCTCAGGAGGCTGTAATCAGCTTTGGAGAATTGTTTTGACCCTAGCTAGAGGTGAGTCTGGGGAGATGGTGACTTTGAAAGTGACCACTTTATGGTCAGATCTTAACAGGGAGGATGATGCTGCAGTGGTGCCCACAAATTACCACATAGGTGGTAATCCATTAAGTACGGAAGAAGTAATTAGGGACCTGGGGACCCAAGTTGATAGCAATTTCTCATTTGACAACCACGTGGCCAAAGTGGTTAGAAAAACATTTTGTATAGCCCACCTAATCATGAAGGGATTCACATCTAGATCAGGGGAGATCATCGTGCCTCTTTACTCATCCGTCATCAGGCCCATAATTGAGTACAATGCCCCTTTTGGGGGATGTACCTTACCAGACACTTGCAGCAACTGGAAAGACCCCAAAAGTACCTCACCAAGAGGATCAAAGGGCTCAAACAGATGCCATATGCTGCCCGGTTAAAGAAACTCCAGCTCTACTCAGTGGCATACCGCCTGCTCGGAGGCGATCTGTGCCTGACGTATAAAGCCATGTCCAACCTGGAATTAATGGATATGCTGCACCTCAGAAAATCCAAATCCCATCGAGCTACGCACTCAAGAGACTTTAACCTCAGCACTGAAATAAATAGGACATGCTGGAGGGACAGATTCATAACCCAGAGGCTCCCTTCACTCTGGAATAAAATCCCAGTCCAGGTTAAGTAGAGTCCCTCATTGACTCTCTTAAAGAGGAATCTTGAGTGGATGGGAGATGGTAGGTTTACCCCGGGTATCACTTCTGTGTCACTGTTACACGGACAGAGGCACAGTATACTAACCTCAAAAGGGCTTAGCAAAATTCATTTAAAATGGGTGGCGAAAAACAAACACACTCTGGCTAGGCTTATAAATGCCCTAGGGCAGATAGCCTAGTATGAACCTATGTTGGCCTCTTCCCATTCTGTTACCTTTCCCTCTCTCTAGTTATTTTTTCATAATACCTTGGTTTCTTTGCCAGTTTACTCCAATAAATTCAGCCCCCTATTGATTGTATCCCTAATTGCAGTCATCCCTATCATCAGAATCTCCATTCTCAAGTTGGCTTAGTTCTTGGAATACTTTGCTACTTTATGGATATAATTTGTATGATTATTGCTATTGTCTTTTAAAGGCCTGCATCCAAAATCCCAGACTCCTTTCTTGAGCCCCCCCCCCCCCCACGTTTCAACATCATCCCTTTCCACTTTTAATTATAGATGTTAAGTTATCAATCTCGCCTTCATTCTTGCTAGATGGGTTTGGAGCCGATCCTCGGCTCCGACTCTGCCACTCCAAAAGCTCGAGAGCTAGTTTCACCGGCTCGAGGCTCCCCTATATCCCACAATGCTAGGCGGTAACTTCCTCAGATCTCGTTTGCCGCTACGCGATCGAGGTGCTTTTTTCAAACGGCTCAGGTTTAAAATTTTTGACAGTTTAGTCAGTCAGGAATCCCCTTTAAGTTAGCTCCCTTTTATAACTTTATATAGTTAAATACTTTTATCCCTTTTAGTTAATTTTTCATTAGCCTTCCTATCCTAAATTATCTAACCCTTCCCTTGGGCCTTGGGCCCACTCCTCCCTCCCTTGGTAGTTGTAGTGTCTGTGTTTTTTGTAGGGAAATTTTTAGTTTAAACTTTGTAGTTATAATTTAAAGTGTAATCTGTGTGTGTGTGTGTGTGTGTGTGTGTGTGTGTGTGTGTGTGTGTGTGTGTGATTACACTTTGTTTTTCTCTTTGGACATGTCCAAAGAATCAAAGGTATCAGGCTTCAAGAAGTGTGACTCGTGCTGTCAGAAGATGTCTCTGACAGACGGTCACACTTCTTGTGTTTACTGCCTGGGACCTTTGCACCTGCAGGACTCATGTGCTGTTTGCCATGGCTTCAGCCCTAGAGTCCTGCAGGAGGGAAAAAATAAATTAATTCTCAGAGGCTTATTAAAGCCTGAGGGTCCCTCCACTCAGTCATCGGGGAGACCCTCTAAGTCCTCCAGACCTTCGGCTCCAGCCTGTGAGTCGACTTCTGGGGGCTCTAAGTCCATTCGAACATCGGCTCCGGCCGGAGCCGATGACTCTCGAATGCATGTACCTATGCTGTCCTCGGCTCCGGCTGGAGCCGAGGAAGACATAACTGAGTCGGCTTTGATAAAGTTGTCTGAGCCGACAACTAAGAAGAGGTCCTGCTCCCCATCTATCGGCTCCAGCATCACCTTTGCTGTCTGAACGGAGCCATAGATCCCACTCTTCTAGGTCTTCCAGGTTATTGGACCATGACCTTCAGAGAGTAGTGAGTCTACTTCTTAAGTCCGAGGCATTAGCCCAAATGCTTCAAAGTCCGACTCAGCAGTCTAAGACTATCCCCACCACTCAAAATATTCCTCCTCTGACTCTTGAGTACGGAGCCGGGGCGGTTCGGACCCGAGACTGTGGTGGCGTCGGAACAGATACCCTTGTCTTCGGTTCCGTCGTCGGCTCCGATTTCTTCCTTGAAAGAATCTCGGCGCCGGACTTCCCTCGTCGGCTCCGAGGGGGCGAGTGGCATCGGACCCTTGTCTGACCCCGCTCTGCCTCTCGATGCTTCGGCGCTGGTGAGTTCGGCTCCGACATCAGCCTCGGAGCCATCACTGTCGGTGCCGGGGGAGGTTTTCAGTTTTTTGGAACTGAGACCTTCGGCTCTGCCTGACAGGGGTGCCTTTGAGGTCATGAGGAGCGTGTTGGAACCTGGTTCTAATCCACAGTCGGTTCCTTCTGCCCTTCCCTCCATGGTGCCTCCGGTGATTTCTACTCACTCTCTTGTCCCCGACCGTAGAGAGCCAGCTCCTCAAGTTTCCCCTGTGGGGATCTCCTCTTCCGAGGCCTCTCCTGACCCTGTAGGAGAGCCCCCTAGAAGAGGCAGTGTAAGAGGAAGCACATTGACTCCCCCGAGGTCTTGTCACCTCTGACACTTGATTTAGAGGATTCTGAAGGTTCCCCTCGTTCCCCCTCTGAAGATGTCTCCTTTGCAGACATCCTTGAAATCTTAAAACAGAGGGGGAATTGGCCAGCCCTCAACCCTTCAGAGGATGAATCAGTGTACCTTGAGGCGTTTGGCTCTCGCCCTTCCACCTCCTGGGTGTCCCCTCCCTTTGACCCCCTTATGCAAGTGGTGGCAAAGAAGGCTTGGGCGGCTCCTGACTCAGTGGAACCCACCCCCAGGAGACCATCTAAGTTCATCACGGCCCCCAAAGACAAAGAATTTCTGACCAAGGGCGTCTCTGTTGATGCTATGGTGGTGGCTGCAGCTACCAAGAAGGAGCTAGCTGATCCTTCGGTACCTGTTCATCCTCCTAACAAGGAGTCTAGGTCAATGGACAGGTATGGGAAGCGGATGTTCTCGTCGGCGACCTTTACAATGAAATCGCTGAATTGCCTGTGCCATTTCCCTCTACTTCAGAGGGATTTACTTAAGGAAGCGAGTGAAATGCTGAAGGACCCAATAGCTGCGGGTTTTCAGGATAGGATGAACTCTCAGCTGGCTACCCTATCACCAACTCCTCCATGCGCCTCCTTTCATATGCGGCTAATGGAGCAAGTAGAGCAGCAGGTACAGGTGTAGCCTTGCGTAGGCACGCCTGGATGCGGCTTTGTAACTTTGCGGACCCCTTTAAGGCGTCTTTCACTAATTCCCCCTTTGATGGATCATCTCTCTTTGGTCCTCAAGTGAAGGAAACCTTGACTAGGTGCGAGACTGATGGCAAAACTCTTTCTGCCGTCGGAGTCTGTTTTTCTACTCCTAGACCTTGCCCCAAAGGTCAGAAGGGGGGAAAGATGTGGTTCCGGAAATAATCTCAAGGAGACTTGCCTGACGCACAGAGTCGATTCCCCTCTAGAGGCAGAGGGGGGAACAACAATGGTAGACGTCGCCCCAGAGGCAGATGGGGCCCGCAGAATCAGGGCAGTCGAATCTTTTTCAGACAAGCCCTTTCAGCATCCCTGAGGTGTTGCCCGACTGTCCACCTTCAGAGGCAGTCAGGGGAAGGTTGTCACTGTACCCAAAAGCCTGGCTATCCCTAACTCAAGACAAGTGGGTACAGTCTATCATTTCCGAAGGCTACAGAATTCACTTTCTTTTCGTTCCGAAGCTGTCCAACAAATCCCTTCCAGACGTTCCACCCAGTCAAAGGGAACAAGCGGCATTAGAAATTTCAAAGCTGCTCGCAAAAAGAGCCATTCAACCAGTGCCAGCAGACCAGGTAGGATCCGGAACCTACTCCAAATTCTTTTTGGTTCCAAAGAAAACGGGGGACTGGAGACTCATTTTGGATCTCAGCAACTTGAACAAGTTTGTCAAGAAAACAAAGTTCCGGATGGTCACGCTGCAGTCTTGGAACGGGACAGCTGGATGTGCTCTATAGATCTCCAGAATGCGTACTATCACATCAAAATGAATCGACGCTCCAGGAGATTTCTCCGCTTCAGGCTGGGAACCAGTCAATTTCAATTCAGAGCCCTGCCCTTTGGTCTCACCTACAGCCCCCCCGAGTGTTCACCAAATGCATGGCAGTGGTAGCTTCTCATCTGAGACGTCAAGGATTCCAGTAGTTTCCTTATTTAGACGACTGGCTCCTTACAGCCCCCACCAGGCATCTCTTACGCCTCGCCAGAGACTACACTTTTCGCACATGTCAGGCACTAGGCATCTCAATAAACTACGAAAAGTCTGTCTTGTCGCCTTGTCGTGTTATTACTTTCATAGGTGCAAATCTAGACACAGTCAAGATGTCAGCCAGACTCACAGAGCAGAGGATAGCAGACATTCACAAACAGGTCTTTCTTCTTTTACAGAACAACAAAGTCAAGGCCAGACAGGTCCTGAAAGTCTTGGGAATTATGGCTGCTGCCATCCCTCTCCTACCATTAGCCCGCTTCCACATGAGGATTTTACAATAGATGCTCTTCACACAATGGTCTTATCAAAGCCTTCCAATGTCCCATCCTATTCGGATAACTCAATCGTGCAAGAGTCATCTCTCTTGGTGGATCTCATCCCCTTGACTCCTCCTAGGGAGACCTTTTGTCCCTCCTCCTCCGGTTGCTACAGTGACAACGGATGCCTCCCTGATCAGGTGGGGGGGGGGCATTTCCAGGGCAGGACAGTCCAGGGCATGTGGCAACCGTTCAAGTGCCACTTGCACATAAACGTTCTAGAGATGAGAGCAGTGCTTCTAGCGTTGCAAGCCCTACGAGACTCTCTTCCCATAGGAACTATAGCAATCCAAACAGACAACATGTATGTAGTGTGGTACATCAACAAACAAGGCGGAACCAGGTCTTGCCCCCTATGTCGAGAAGCACTCAGACTATGGCAATGGGTGATCTCCTCTCAGCGATTTCTGTTAGCAACGCACATTCCCGGGAAATCCAATGTGATTGCGGACAAATTGAGCAGAGCTATTCTTATGCCTCACGAGTGGTCTCTGAACAACTCGGTGTTGGAGAAAGTTTTTCGGAAGTGGGGCAGGCCTTGCTGCGACCTTTTCGCTACTCCCCAAAACAGCAAGTGCGACGATTTTTTCCACCCTCTTTCCCCAACCAGGCCATCCCAGCAGAGATGCTCTAGTGCACATTTGGCCCCGGGGACTTAGCTATGCCTTCCCCCCCTTCCCACTGATATCCCAGCTGATACAGAAAGCCATCGCTCAGGAAGCTTCTATGATCCTCATTGCCCCTTACTGGCCTCGACAAATTTGGTTCCCCTTTCTCCACCGTTATCTGTTGGAACAACCTTGGCATCTGGACCCAGTTCCAGACCTTTTGACCCATCAGTCTGGTCAGTTGCACCACTCCCTTCCCTCTCTGAACCTCACAGCTTGGTTCCTCCAATTCCGACCTTAGCCAGGCTTCCGTTGATATCTCACTCCGTTAGTGATATCTTGATTGCCTCTCATAAATCTTCCACTCGGAAGATTTATCATAGCAAATGGAAACGTTTCTCCTTTTGGGCGCAGTCAAAGAACATAGATCCTTTCACTGCTTTTATTCAATCAGTTCTAGACTTTTCTAGCCGAACTTTTCCATGCAGGTTCGTCCCCTTCTACCATTAGAGTTCAATTGGCTGCAATTTCGAACTTTCATGTTGGAGTCTGAGTCCTCTATCATGTCTCTCAAACTCTGCAAGGCCTTTTTAAAGGGAGTCTCTCTACTCAAACCACCCATCAAAGATCCTCCTCCCCAATGGGATCTCAACTTGGTTCTGGCATCATTAATTCTTCCCCCCTTTGAACCTGCGACTTCATGTTCTATAAAATTACTTTCTTGGAAGACGCTCTTTTTAGTAGCTATTACCTCGGCTAGAAGAGTCTCTGAACTTCATGCTCTGTGTAGTTGACCCCCTTATCTAGTATTTCATAAAGACAGGGTTTCCTTGCGTACTAACCCGTCCTTTTTGCCCAAAGTAGCTTCATTGGCAAATTTGAATCAAACTATTGAGCTTCCGGTGTTCTTCCCAAATTATTCTAATAGGTCAGAACAAAAGTTGCACAGTTCAGATATTCCCCGCCAGCTTGGGTACTATCTAGATAGGACCAAACAATTCAGGAAATCTGACCAACTGTTTGTTTCTTATGCAGAAGGTAGATTGGGCCTTCCAGTCTCTAAAGTCTCTCTCTAGATGGCTTTCTTCGTTTATTACCCTAGTGTATGAAATAAGACATCAACGGTTGCCATCCAAACCCAGGGCTCATTCAACTAGAGCTTTAGCCACCTCTGTAGCTTTTCAAGATAGGCTGCCTATTGATTCGATTTGTTCTGCAGCTACTTGGGCTTCTCCCCATACCTTCATTTCTCATTATAAGTTGGACCTGGCCTCTAGAGACCGGGCCAACTTTGGTTCCACTGAGAGTCTGTTCCGATAGGCCACCCGGGACAAGGTGCTAGGGACGCGGTCCCATCTAGCAAGAATGAAGGCGAGATTGACAAATTAATATTTAGAAGTTAAGTACCTACCATAACGTTCCATGTTAGTTGTCTTCTTCTTGCCTTCTTTCTTGCATCCCACCCTCCTTCCCCCTAGCCAGGACAGACCTAGAAGAGTTTCTTTGTTCCTTATGGAAATTTATTGCTGGTATTAGCTTTCAAACGAGATCTGAGGAAGTTACCGCCTAGCATTGTGGGATATAGGGGAGCCTCGAGCCGGTGAAACTAGCTCTCAAGCTTTTGGAGTGGCTGAGTCGGAGCCGAGGATCGGCTCCGAACCCATCTAGCAAGAAAGAAGGCGAGAAGACAACTAACATGGAACGTTATGGTAGGTACATAACTTCTAATTTTCTGCTTTTGCTATGTGTTAGGAGCCTTAACTGAATAACTCTGAATTACCCCTTCAGATTGGGTAATCCCAGTCTGCCCTGTTCTATTGGAAGAATTAGCATTATCTTATCCCACTTGACTCTCTTTCCATGTTCATCTCCCAGATAAAGCAATTAATAAAGAGCCGAAGTACTTTTATTAATTGCTATCCACATCATCTCTGGCTGATAAAAGTATGCCTGACCTGTGTATAAGACTAAAGGGAATAAAAAACATTTTGACTGCCTGTGTCTTACTGTCCAAATCCATAAAACAAAGCTTCCAGTTTCTCTGTTTTTTGTATTATCTTTAGTCTCTTCCCACATATCCGTAGCTGCCACACCAGAATCATTAATCTGTACTCCTAGATACTTATTTGATCATGTCCCCATAAATATGGATATTGCTGAAACAATTTGTGTGTGGGCACATAATTTACCGCTATTGCCTCTGTTTTAGCTCAGTTAATTTTGTATCCCCAAAAGATTTGAAACTCTCAATGTCCCACAAAACTGCAGTCTCTGGTTTTGTCAGGTTTAAAATGTATCATCATATCTGCAAATAGAGCCAGCTTTTCTTGACTACCATAACAATTGTATCCTTTAATTTCTGATTCCCTTATTTTCTTTGCCAGTGGTTCTAAATATAATGCAAATACTGTGATTTTATTCAGCCCTACTCACACCTATAAGTGCTCTCTTCTGGTAGTACCCACTCTACCATCCTTTACCTCTCTTCCACAGATTCTGACAACCATGGACAGACAATTTCCTGTGGTTTCTCCTGCTAGTCTTGTTGATGTGGCATCCTGAGACAGTGTAGCAACTGCCTCATGTACATGGACAACCCTCTTCTACCACCTAGGGACACAATATGCGAGAGATGCAATTACATTAAAAACCTAGAATCCTTGCTGTCTCAATCACAAGCCAGTACATCTGGCAGCAGAAATTTGTCTGTATAAACACCACACCTCCTAATACCATCCATACCTGTACAGCACATTCCTATGTGTGGAGATTCTCGACAAAAACTTACCTAAACAAGAGAGACCCCAAGGCAAAAGCACAAACGCACATTATAGCCCACCGCACCAAGCACCACATATAGTACACATGTCTGTCTCTCAGCCTCTGAGGCCCATCCACAAACCCAACATACTAGTCTTGGGAGGCTCTATCGTGAGAGAGAGAGAGAGAGAGAGAGAGAGAGAGACAGATGTGTCCCTCACCAGGCTAGACAAGGGGAAAGTCACGGTAAGTTGCTTGTCTGGTGCTAGAATCCGCCATATCACTTGCACTCATGTCTGTCAACAGGTAATGTTATGACTCTGTCATAGTCCATATTGTTGTGAATGACTTGAGACGTACATCTCTGGACTATATGAAGAGACATAATTGAGCTTGCTGAATGTGTGTCCCAGGCAGGTATGTCCCTAGCCTTGAGCAGCATCCTACAGTCACCCAGAATGATGGCTCAATACAAACAGAAAATGATTGACTTTAACAATTGGCTTAGTTTCTGGTTTCATACCAAGGGGATCCAGTACCTGACAGCTGGGGGAGGGCATGATTGACAGACCACTATTCTTTGCCAGAGATGGCCTTAATCTATCTCCCCTGAGTTTACGGCAAAGGGTCTTGCCTTCCCCATACAGCCTATTTTAGGCAAAGTCATGAGGACAAAATTACCAACGTGAAAAAATCTAAACAAAATGTAAAGGTCATGCTGCTAAACGCAAGAAGTCTTGGCATGAAACTGCACTCCTTGCAAGCATTCCTTGCCTTGGAGAGAATGCTGACGTGTGGGGTCACAAACTTGGTTCAAAGCTGCGGGGAGCACCCCAACCTTACCAGGTTACTTGTCCTACCATACTATCTGATGTTGTAAATCTTTGTTTATTCATTACCATTGGGACCTAGGTTCCGTCCTCTTAACCGATACGGCTGTTTCCAAGCTCATGCCAGCCAAAAACACTCTGCTAAGACCTACCCATAATGCCCCTCTCCTAGTTACTTCAGATCTTGTTTGCCTCGTTCCTAGTTAGATGTGCTAGCCATCTCTCAAAGCGAAATAAAAAATTGTTAATTTTAAGACCGTTTCTCTTCAAAATTATTTAATTTTTAGTCAAGTTAGCCTTTTCTCGCGGTCACCTATTTCCTACCCTTTTACTTAGTAATGTAATTTTTTACCTTTATTGGTACTGTCCTGCTCTCTGTCTTTGACAGGCCTTTCCTTTTTATTAGTGGTATTTTTTTTAAAATAACCTCATTGGTATTTTCTCCCTTAATTTTTCTGTAGGATAGCCTTGTTGCCTTACTATGTCAGACAAAGCTAAGTTGAGATTTAAACAGTGTGATAAGTGTGGACGTAAGATGCCTAGCTCAGATAAACATGTTCGTTGTGTCTACTGTTTGGTCGTGGACCATATAAAAGCTGACTGTGACATTTGTGCTAGTTTTAGTAATTGTATACTAGCAGAACATAAAAATAAACTTATCTTAAAAGGATTATTCAAATCTTAAAAGGATTATTCAAGATACCTTTTTCAGAGGCTGTATCTGGGCCGGAGGTCTCACCCCCTCCAAAAAACAAAAAAAACATAGTGACAAAAACTTGAGTCACTCTGTCCTGCATCTCCATCAGTTACAGAACCGAGTCGGCTCTGTGCTTCAGGCACCCTTGGCGCAGACCTCTTTGGCACCAGGCTCTGTCTCTTCTCCCTTGGTGCCGTCCATAATATTCACCCCTATTTCGGTTCTGACCTCGGCACCACTGACTTCGGTGCCATCCTTGGATCAGACATTGGCTCTGATGACTGTACCTGCTTTGGCACCATCCCCAGCCACTGTGCTGACAGTTTCCTCGGCTCCAAAACTTTACCTGCCAAGGACAAGGTACTTCCACTCTACTGCTGTCAGAATAGACAGTATGCCCAGTTTTCCCTGTCGACACTGTCCACCCTTGCTGCATCGGCTCTGGTGGAACTGATGCTCTCCAGAAGCCGTGCTTGGACCATCCGTACCTTGGTACCTAGCCCGGCACCTATTTTCTCGCTGGTGCCGTCTGTCCACGACTCTGACTGCTTCAATTCTCTCTAAGCTTCTCATGGTGAGGTGTGACCCGGTTCCGTGGGTTGTCCCTCCTGGTTCCGGGCTCCCATCCCTCCTCAGGTGAGCCTGCAGTACAGGTAGTGGACTTGCAGTCAGCGCCAATGACATCGGTATCGGAACCCTCCCCTAGCATGCACCTCTCCCAACCCTCTATTTCGGGACCCCGGGCACGGGAGTCACAAGAACCCTCTTTGAAGGGGAACCCCTTCTCCGGAGTCTTCCTCAGACCCCACTGGGGAGCCACCCCGGATGAAACTGTGCAAGAGGAAGCCCCTTGATTCACCGGAGGAATCTAGCACCGAAGACGCTGATTGTGATGAGGTGAAAGGGTCCCCACAGTTTTCCCAAGACTACCTTTCATTCGGAGATGTTCTCGAAATCCTCAAGCAGCAGGGAGACTGCAAGTCCTATAACCCTTCTTCTGAGGAATCTGTGCTCCTGCAGGCCTTCCGTGCCTGGCCATCTACTTCCTGGATGACTCCACTGCAGATGACCTTGTTAAAATCATTGTGCAGTGTGCTTGGAAGGCCCCAGCCAACGTAGAACCTGTCCCTCAGAGGCCAGACAAATTTTTATCTACACCTGAAGACCAGCCCCACTGGTCTTGGCAGTTGACAGTTGATTCTATGGTCATGGTGGCAGCCACCAAGTGGGAATTGACAGAAGATCGTTCCACTGTCCATCCTCCAAACAGTCCCGGACCATGGACAGACTAGGGAAATGGACCTATGCTTCAGTGACATACGCCATTTGGTCGCTGTACAATCTGGCACACTTTACTCTCCTCCAAAGAGAACTAATTTCCAAAATGTCTCCCTCTTTGGTGAGGTACTGCCTAGCGAGGTGCGTGATACTGTCTCCTCGCAGCTAGCTACCCTTGAATCCATCTCTAACTCCTCGATGTGTTTGATATCTCACTCCACCGAGGGGGCAGCTCGAGCTGCTGTATCGGACATTGTCATGAGATGTAATTCTTGGATGCGGTTGTATGACTTCACAGACACCTTTAAATCTTCCTTCGTCAATGCACCTTTCAAAGAATCTGCACTTTTTGGGCCCAAAGTACGAAACACACTTGCATGTAGTGAAAGACAGAAGGACCTTGTCTACTGTGGGCATATGCCTTTCCAACCACCAGAGGTCCTACTCTAGGAACCAGAAGGGAGGAAAACTGTGGTTCAAGAAATCCAAAGGACCTTTTTCGTGACACTGTTGGTGAACAATCCCCCTGGGACAGAGGGGGCAACTCTATGGAAGATGTCCCTTTCGGAATAGAGGGGATCCACGTAACCAGGGCGCTAGAGATTCTTTCTCTGGCAGACCCTACCAGTGGTCCTGAGCAGCGGCCCGATTTCTTTGCTCTGGAAGCAGTTGGGAGTCATTTTTCTCTACCAGCTTGGCATCTTATTAGTACAGATTTGTTTGGGTGCAGAGAATAATATCCAGAGGCTACCAAATACCATTCGATTTAACTCCCATCCCCGATGTACCACCCAATCAGAGGGAATTAGTAGCCTTAGAAATAGAAAAGCTGCTAAGGACAAGAGTCATCCAACCAGTACCACCAGAGCAGACAAGATCCAGGTTTTACTCTAGGTTCTTTTTGGTGCCAAAAAAGACTGGACTGGAGACCAATCCTGGATCTCAGTCTATTGAACAAATTTATCAAACTTCAAAATTTCCAGATGGTCACGATGCAGTCCATTTTTCCCTTCCTAGGGAGGGATAACTGGATGTGCTGTATAGACCTCCAGGACGCGTACTACCACATAAAGATGGATTACTGCTCCTGACTGGGAGCCAATCAGTACCATTTCGGGGCACTGCCATTCGGTCTCTCGACAGCCCCTCGAGTGTTCAAATGTTGGCAGTTGTGGTAGCTCATCTTTGACTACAAGGATTTCAGGTGTTTTCCTATCTCGAAGATTGGCTCCTTACTGCTCCGACCAGGAATCTTCTTACACTCGAGGTCTTGCTCTCCGCTTGGGGATTACAATAAACAACGACAAATCTCATTGTCTCCAGAGAAGACACTGGAATTCATTGGAGCATTGTTCGACACAACATCCTGTCAAGCTTCTCTTCCCCCTCACAGGTTTTCAAACATAGCACACCAAATCCAAGACCTTCTTCCTCAGACCTATTACCAGCACGTCTTGTACTGCAACTCTTAAGATCCATGGCTGCTGCCATTACATTGGTACCACTGGTGAGACTGCACATGAGAATGCTACAGTGGCTCCTTTCTGCACAACAGTCATTGCTAATTTACCCACTCGACCACATGCAACATCTTTCAAACCGTTGCAAGGAAGAAATGTTATGGTGGATGGAACCCACAAATTAATCTTTGGTGTCTACCGTTCTGTCTTCCCGGCCCACGGCCACAGTGACCACAGATGCTTCCCTGTTGGGGTGGGCATTTCCAGGGACAGACTGTAAAAGGCACCTGGTCCCCCATGGAGGCCAATTTGCACATAAATGTCCTGGAACTGAGGCCAGTTCTCCTACCATTGCAAGCGTTCCAACCCTCTGGGACCATTGCAATTCAGTCAGACAACATGTCAGTTGTCTGGTATATCAACAAGCAAGACGGAACCAGGTGTTGCCCCCTGTGTCAGGAAGTCATGAGGCTTTGGCTCTGGGCGATAGCTTTCAACTGCTTCCTTATAGCAACACACATTCCCAGGAGTTCCAGCCTTATTGCGGACAATCTGCGCAGGAACATCCTGATGCCTCACGAGTGGTCCCTCAACCTTGTAACAGCGGACTGGATCTTCCAACGCTGGGACAAGCCTTGCTGTGACCTGTCCCCCCCCCCCCCCAACTGCAAAATGCAGAAGCTACTTTGCCTTGATCCCCCCTCAGGGGGAACCACTGAGGGATGCCCTTAACGCATGATTGGCAACCAGGACTTCCCTATGGCCTCATCTGAATCACTGTCCTAGGATCCTGGATCTTTCCCAAGACCTGTTATCTCATCCTTGGGGACTGATTCATCTGAACCTGCACAGTCTCAAGCTCACAGTTTGGTTCCTTCACTTCCAATGATTGCCAGGCTGCCCGACATCCCATCTCCTGTTCATGAAATTCTTCTGGTTTCACACAAACCTTCCACTAGGAAAGTTTTTATTCTAGTAAATGGACTAGGTTCTCTGTTTGGGCCAAAGATCAGAACTTGTACCCTTTCTCTATGCCTATTCAAAAGATCCTACAGTACTGGGCTACTGTTTTGCATGCAGGAGCCTCCGCTTCGATTTACTGTACATTTAGCAGCTATCTCCAATTTTCATAATCTTGATAATTCTACAATTATGTCACACCGCCTATGCAAGACGTTTTTGAAAGGAAGATAATTACATGTTAAACTCCGGTCAAGCCTCCCTTAGAACCCTGTGACTTGACTTTGGTACTTCAGTCTCTCTCTCTCAGGATGTCCTTCAAGGATGCATCTGCAGTCCTTAAAAATGGGTTGTCCTGTCGTCAGGCAGCCCTTCGGTCGGCCGGATTCCAAAGTCTGGGTCTGGCTTCGGCTGGTGTCGCACTTCACCCGACGTCATAGCTGCAGTTCTTCGGGTATAAAGGTATCAGCCGACGCCATTTTCCTCAGTCTTTCTTGTCGCGTGGTGCCCGAAGCAGAAGCTGTTCGCAAGTGCCGGTCGGTCAGATCCAGAGATTACTACTACCGAATACTACTTCGAAGACTTCTAAAAAGCTAAGTACCCCGTTGGTGACTCTTTCTTGCCTCAGCCGATGTCAGAAAAAGTGAATAACTGTTTAATTTGTGGGAAACCAATACCTCATAAAGATTTCCACTCTTACTGCTTACCTTGTTTAGGCCCAGACCACGACGTAGCAGCTTGTCTAGCCTGTGCTTCTTTTAACAGACGGACGCTTAGACGTCGGTCGGAGTTTGCTGAGCAGTTTTTCGGCTCTGATTTTGCGTATATTATGCCGTCGGATCCTCCGACTACACAAATTGCCAAAAAACGCAAAGAAAAGGACCGAGCAAGCGGTTCTTTCTTCAGCCGAATCCATGCCTTCTACCGAGGCCTCTTCTAACCTGGTAGAATCGGCTTCTGAAATCCAACCTGCTGTTGTGGTTTCTCAGGAATTATCGGACACTATTCCCTTGGATGTATCAACCCCTGCACGTGGAGCTGCTAGGCCTCCTGCAGCCATGTCCATTAAGACTTTTGCCAGGGCTAAAGCAGCCAAAACTACTAAGTCTGTGCCTGTTAAGCCCCCCTCTCACAGGCCCAGCTCCAGTTCCCAAATGCTTTCTCTGGCAGAGGATCTCATCTCTTTAATAAGGGGATCCCAACCTCATCCAGACAGGGCCTCTCATCCACCTCCAGAGAAGAGACCTAGAGCAGAGCCCCCTGAGACAGTGTCCACGGATGATTCCTCTGATGATTCAGGCAATACAGACCCTCCAGAGGCTCCTTCTCCTTACGAAGATTCTGATGCTGAAGAGTCGATTCCTTCTGCCTCTCCACCTGAGGAATTTTCCTTTGGGGAAACCTTACATGCCATGAGGGAACAATTTCAGTGGCAGGGCCAAGATTTCTCAGACTCCAGGAAAAGGCTTAGGACCTTTTTGCATTTACCACAACATAGGCCTTTAGCTATACCTCCAGTTCTTTCTGTTGTAGATGATGCATTTAATGATGCTTGTACTGCTCCTGATTCTTTACCTCCAGCCCCTGCTAAGCCCGATAGGTTCTACAGGGTCCCGGGCACACATCACCATTTATACAAGGCTCCTTTTGCAGATCCCGAGACTATCTCCCAGGGGCCTAAGGCAGTAGCATCTACCTCTGTTAAAAATCCCCTCCCCTCTGAAAGGGAATCCAGGTCCTTAAAGAGATGGGGTAAGAAAGTATACACCTCTGCTACTCTGTCAGCTAGGGCCTTGAACTGTCAGTTTCATATGATCCAATATCAGGAGTTTATGCTTGATCAGTTAACTAAGAAACTGTCCTCTGATGAATCCTTAGATAAGAAATATGTTCTGGAAATGGTGCATAACATTCAGCAAGTTAGTAACCATTCTTTAAAATGCGGCTATGATGCACTGGAGGCTTCCTTTAGATCAGCCATGACTGGCACAGTTATCAGAAGGCATGCATGGTTGAAAGAACAGGCCTTGCCGGACCATGTCAAATCAAAACTATTAGATGCTCCCATGGACAAGGTCAATTTATTTGGTTCTCCTGCTCAGCAGGTACTGAAGAAAATGGAAGAGAAGGCAAAATCTGTACAAACAGTGAAAGATTTCCTACAGGTCCAACCTCCAAGGTTTAGCAGGAACTGGCCCTCCAAAAATTGGTCCTTTCCAGACTCCTCTAAAGCTCAGAGAGGCAGGAATAGGCGTTCGAGGCAGAAATCAATCCAGGGGTGCCTACAGGGGACGCCAGTGGCAGGGCAACAACCAGCGAGGCACAGACACAGCCACTACCACTGCAACAGGACAATCACAGTGACTTGGCTCTGGCACCGCCTACCAGGGAACAGCTAGCAGCACCCTTAGGAGGAAAGCTAGCCTTATTTTCAAAGAACTGGCATTACATCACAAGGGACAAGTGGATTTTGCTAACTATAGACCAAGGTTACAGGTTTCATTTCCATACTCTACCAGGAAAAAGAGGAATGCCAAACCTACCACCAAATCAAAAGAGAGAGGCTCTAAAACAAATAGCTCAATTAGTAAGAATGAGAGCTGTGGAAAAGGTACCATCTATGGAACAAGGAAAGGGATTTTACTCCAGACTCTTCCTGGTACCAAGAAAAGAGAAAAAATGGAGGCCTATTCTCGACCTGTCCGCTTTAAACACATTCCTCATTGTTCCAAAATTCAAAATGCTGACCCTACAGCAGCTTCTTCCCATGCTGGGCAAGGAGTCTTGGCTGGTAACTCTAGATCTCAAGGAAGCATACCTGCACGTCCCCATACGACCAAATTGCAGAAGATACCTCAGATTTCTTGCAGGATCAGAGCATTATCAATTCTCAGCATTGCCCTTTGGCTTATCTACTGCGCCCAGAGTGTTCACGAAATGCCTGGCATCAGTAATCGCTCATTGCAGACTTCAGGGAATCCAAATTTATCCCTACCTGGACGACTGCCTGATACAAGCAGACAACAAAAACAAACTAACAGAAGACTTACAAAGAGTCATTTACTTGCTGCAAGCCCTGGGATATACAGTCAATATAAAAAAGTCAAGGCTGATACCATCCCAAAGAATAACCTTTTTAGGTGCAGAGCTGGACACATCAAAGCAGATGGCATTCCTAACTGTAGAAAAACAAGAACAACTTCCTCTCTACTTCTTGGCATTAACAAAGCAGAACCATCTAACAGCAAGAAAGGTACTGCAAGCCCTGGGCTTCATGGCATCCTGCATAATTCTGGTCCCTCATGCCAGACTGCATATGAGAAAGCTACAGTGGTACCTGAAGAATTTATGGTCTCAACACAGGCACAGCCTAGAAACCAAAATTCCACTAATACCATGCCTGAAGCAAGAGTTCCTATGGTGGGCTCAGGCCTGTCACTCAAACACAGGTTTGCCCTTCTACAGCATTCAACCAAGCCAAACCATCACAACGGACGCCTCAGACCTCGGTTGGGGGGCCCACATGCTGGACAAGTGCATACAAGGCCTATGGACTCAAGATCAGCTGCACCTGCACATAAATCTAAAGGAAATGCTGGCAGTAAAATTGGCAATCCAGACATTCAGACCATTCCTCCAAGAAGGACAGTTGATGATAAGGACAGACAACACCACAGTTATGTGGTACATCAACAAACAGGGAGGCACACATTCATACCCTCTATGCCGGATGACACTGGACCTATGGAATGTGGCTCTGAGCTACAACATTCAGTTACAAGCAATTTTTGTACCGGAAAAGAAAACATTCTAGCAGACATATTAAGCAGAACTACCACGGATGCCCACGAATGGATGCTACACCCGGACATCTTCAAAGCCATCACAAGAAAATGGGGACTACCACAAATAGACTTATTTGCATCCCCACTCAATCACCAGCTCAAGAAATTCTGCACAAGGACGTACCACCCACTTGCTTGGAAGGTGGACTCCTATCTTTCAGTTGGAAAAACCTGACAGCATATGCATTCCCACCACTTCCTTTGATGCACAAGGTGCTATTGAAGATCAAAGAGGAACGTCCAAGGATCATTCTGATAGCTCCAGACTGGCCAAGACAACATTGGTACCCATTACTGAGGAGCATGTCTCGGGAACAAATGTGGACAACTACCCCTGATCCCATTGCTGTTAACACAGAACAGCTACAACATCCTGCATCCAAACCTGAAAACTCTGCAGCTGACTGCCTGGAACATTACATAAGAGCAACTAACCCAAATTTATCCCAAAGGGTTAAAGACATTTATACTCTAGATCCCGAGCAGGTTTTGCCACTGCTGTTTTGCAAGGGATCCTAACTACACCATAAACTCTCTTCTTTCCTCCTCCCCTAGTTTGGCTATGGTATTCTACCCATTTGTAAGGACTGCAGATGCATCCTTGAAGGACATAGTACAGTTTTGTACCTACCATAAATGTAGATGTCCGATAGGAATGCATCTGCAGTCAGGATTACCCACCCGCCTTCCCCTCTGTGGTACTCCTAGGGTATTTGCCATCTTTCAGCTAGCTTGGGGGGGATCTATTATGGTGTATTTGTTTGTATATATGTACATACATGCTTATTTTATGTGTTTGCTCTCTACTATTTGGAAACATTGGCATTTATCCAAATTTAGCCATCCAAGAGGGCACCTGGCATCTGGGGCAAGAAACACTGAGGAAAATGGCGTCGGCTGATGCCTTTATACCTGAAGAACTGCAGCTATGACGTCTGGTGAAGTGTGACACCAGCCGAAGCCAGACCCAGACTTAGGAATCCGGCCGACCGAAGGGCTGCCTGACGACAGGACAACCCATTTGTAAGGACTGCAGATTCATTCCTATCGGACATCTACATTTATGGTAGGTACAAAACTGTACTTTCTCCTTTCGAGCCTTTTGATTCATGTAATTTGCAAATCTGAAGTAGGATATTCATTTGTCTGCAACCTGTGGGTTATGGATCCGATATCGGATCCGAACCGGCATGGTTTTCCAGCTATGGATCCAAGCTCTCAGCTCCTCCCCTCACCCATAATGCCCTGCTCTACCCTCATGACCTCAGATCTCGTTTGCCGCGCTGGTGACTGGATTTGGGTTCATAGCTCTCAGCTAAGTGGTATTTTATTACTTGTAAAATCAGAAAATTTTTGGTTCTTTGAGTAATTCTGTGTGAAAGTTTAGGTTTCCCTTTCTGAAAAGTTTAATTTGAGTTAAATTTAGTAATTTTTTTTCCCTCCCCTCGCTGTTGCGTAGAGTGTGTGTGTTGGGCCTGTGTGTCTTTTGTTTTAAGTTACTTTTAGTAGCTTTTAGTAGTTTATAGATTATGGCTGATCAGCCTAAATCTATTTTTCAAATGCTCGAGTGTGGCCATAAGCTCTCACCGGCTGATGGCCACACTCGGTGTGTTAAGTGTCTCGGGGTTGAACACCTCACATCTGGTTGTTCCATTTGTGCAGGGTTCAACCCCAGGGCACTGAGGGAGCGGAGGTCCAAGCTGGTCTTGGCGGGTCTTTTACCGCCAGACTCTGCTCCGGCCTCCGCTCCTTCGGGAACAGCTGTGGCTACGGTTGTTCCCCCTGTGGCACCCCCTCCTGCTCCTGGGACTCAACCTCCCGCTTCTGGAGAGGAGAGGGATGCTGGTAAAAAGGACCGGAGGGAGAAGCACCACAAGCGGCGGGCCGAGACCTCTGTTTCGGCCCCGCCAGCCAAGCGGGCTTCTCCCCCGGCTCCTGTCGGTTCGGTCTCCTCCTTCGGCTCCGGTCCCCTGTGTGCTTTTCACCGGGTCCTGAGGAGGAGGAGACCCGATCTCCGTCGAGGCTATCGAGGAGGCACTCCAGGCCTACCTCGGTAGCCTCGTCGAGATCTACTCATAGCCTTTCTGATGCTGATCTGGACCGGATGATGAGAAGGTTCATCCAGGCCCAGATGCAGATGGGAGTGCTCTTGCCTCCCCGGGGAGCTCAACACCCTTTTAAGCCTATTGCTCCTTCTCCGACCCGCTATCCGGGTTCGGAGCAGCTGGAGCCGAGCAGCCGAGCGGGGTGGGTCGGCGCCGATAGTACTTGGTACCGGATCCGACCCTGCCCTCGAAAGTGCCGGACCCGACCTCGGAGCCTGGATCCGAGCCGGATCCGGGGATCAGTGCTCCTTCGGCGCCGTCTGTGTCGGAGCGTACTGTCCCCGGATCCGAGCGCCGGCTCCGGTCCACTCTTCAGATCCGAGGGAGCCGATTGTCGGATCCTTTGGTCGAGGTCGGCTCCCTTCGGCTTTTGATGTAGTGGAGAGGGCTCTGTTGAGGGTCTCCGGACCCCGGCACTTGTTCGGCTCCGTCCCGCGCTCCCTCTGCACTGGGCCAGGCTTCCACCATCCGGCCCTTGGGACAGCCCGTTTCTGTGCCCCAAGTTGCTCCTATGGAGCAAATTGCTGCTGCGAGGACTCCTCTGACAGCCCCCAGAGGAGGTCCCTCGCAAGCATACGCAAAAGGAGGCACATTGACTCCCCGAGTCTCTCACAGAAGACACGGACTTGGAGGAAGGGAAGGCTCCCCACGGTCCCCCCGAGGATGTCTCCTTTGGAGACATCATGGAAATGCTCCGTATAAGGGGGGGGTGGTCTGCCCCCAAGTCTTCCTCGGACGAGTCCGTGTTCTTGGAGGCATTTGAAGCGGGCCCGTCTACCTCTTGGGTGTCCCCTGCCGACCCCCTGGTGGACCTTATTACCACCAGGGCGTGGAAGGAACCGGACACCGTGGAGCCAATTCCCAAAAGACCGGATAGGATCCTTAGTCCGCCATCCGACCGGGCCCATTGGAGTAAGGGGCCTCGGGTAGATGCCATGTTGACGGCGGCGGCCACAAAGAGGGAACTGGCTCAGGAGAGTCCCTCAGTCCACCCACCGAGCAAGGAGTCTCGGATGATGGACCGCTTGGGAAGCGGATGTTCAGTTCGGCGACCTTCTCGGTAAGGGCGCTGAACTATTTGGCACATGTCATTAGGATGCAGCGAGATCTTATTAAGGAATACGCTGCATCCCCTGAGTCCATTTCGGAGGAGGACAGAGTTCTGCACTCCACCCGTATGGCCACTCTTAGGTCAGTTACAAATACTTCTATCGGCTACTCTCCCATGCAACGGAAGGCGCTAGAGCTGCGGGACAGGACTGGTTACTAGACGCCAGGCCTGGCTCCGTCACTGCGATTTTTCTGAGCCCTTCAAAGCGTCGTTGCAACGCCCCTTTGATGGTTCTGCTCTGTTTGGCAAGACCGTTCGCGAGACGTTGACCCAGAGTGAAAAGGACGGGAAGACGCTGTCTGCCGTCGGAATCCGCTTCTCTGCACCCCAGAGGCCCTATTCTAGGAACCAAAAGGGTCAGAAGAAGTTGTGGTTCCGGAAGTCGCAGCAGTCCCAGCCTGCTCCGGACAACCAGTCCTTCCGTGGCAGAGGAGGACGGGGAGGACGCCGCCCTAGAGGCAGAGGGGCTCCCAGAAACTTCGGGTCCAGGGAACCTTTCTCTGAACGGCCCGCAGCAACCCTGAGGTTGCCCGACTGCTCTAGCCTGGAGGCAGTCGGGGGACGTTTTTCGGGGCACCTAGCGGCATGGGAGTCCATAACATCAGACCGCTGGGTTCTCCAAATCATATCCAGGGGATATCGCATTCCTTTCCTTCACCTTCCAAAGTTGAAGTCCCTCCCAGACGTCCCACCCGGTCAACGGGAGGCCGCTTTAGCAGAAATTGGCCATCTGCTAAAGAAAAGAGCCATCCAGCCCGTTCCCCCAGACCAGATCGGATCAGGGTTCTACTCCAGATTCTTTTTAGTGCCAAAAAAGACGGGGGAACTAAGACCAATCCTAGACCTCTCTCTCTTGAATCTGGCAGTCCCCAAAGAAAAATTCGCAATGGTCACTCTGCAATCAATTCTAACCCTTCTGGGAGAAAATCACTGGATGAGCTCGATAGACCTCATGGACGCGTACTACCATATCCTGATGGACAGGCGCTCAGGAGGTTTCTCCGCTTCCGGCTGGGAGCCAGTCACTACCAGTTCGGGTCCTTCCCTTTGGTCTCACCACAGCCCCAGGGTGTTCACCAAAGTATTAGCAGTGGTAGCGGCCCACCTGAGGCTTCAGGGGTGCAGGTCTTTCCCTACCTGGACGACTGGCTTCTTACCGCCCCAACAAGGCATCTACTTCTATTGGCGAGACTCCTTTCTCCATCTTGCTCCCTTTCTGGGCATCACAATAAATACAAAAAGTCCAACCTGGCCCACACAGCTCTTAGATTTTATAGGGGCCAGGCTAGACACAAGGAGTTTACGAGCCTTCCTCACTGCGGACAGAGTTCTAAATCTGCAGCTCCAGGTGCGGGCCATTCTCCATTCAAGTTCTGTTCCAGCGGAGTTGGTCCTGAGGGCTCTAGGGTCCATGGCATCGGCTATAGCACTTCTTCCTCTTGCCAGGCTCAATATGCGCATTCTACAGTGGACGCTCTTAGTACAGTGGTCATACCTTGCTCTCCCCATGCATCATCCCATAGCGATCAGCAAGGCTTGCAAGCGGTCCCTTTGTGGTGGCTCCACTCCCGGATCTCCACAAAGGCCGCCCATTTTGTGCTTCTCCGGCTCTCGCCACGGTGACCACGGACGCCTCCGCCTCGGGTGGGGGCACTTTTGGCCGGACCGTCCAAGGCACGTGGACCGATTCAGAGACCTTACTGCATATCAATGTTCTAGAGATGAGAGCAGTGCTCTTAGCGTTGCTAGCACTTCAGGACTTTCTTCCCTTGGGAACAATTGCGATTCAATCGGACAACATGTCTGTTGTCTGGTACATCAACAAGCAAGGGGAACAAGGTCTTACCCTCTTTGTCGAGAGGCCATGAGAG
This sequence comes from Protopterus annectens, assembly GCF_019279795.1. Taxonomy (NCBI): domain Eukaryota; kingdom Metazoa; phylum Chordata; order Ceratodontiformes; family Protopteridae; genus Protopterus; species Protopterus annectens. Next base: position 306,888,974 of record NC_056737.1, read on the forward strand.
TTTGGGAATGGGCAATCTCCACCAATCGCTTTCTAATAGCAACGCACATTCCGGGTCGGTCCAACATCCTAGCGGACATGCTCAGTCGCACCATTCTGACCCCTTACGAGTGGTCTCTCAATTGTCAAGTAGCGGAACGCATATTCGCACGGTGGGGAACCCTTCATGCGATCTTTTGCTTCTCCCTCAAACACCAAGTGCGACAGTTTTTCGCTCTAATACCTCCTCCCGGAGGTACCCCAAGAGACGCTCTGGTGCATGCTTGGCCACCCGGTCTTCTGTATGCCTATCCACCCTTGCCTCTGATGCTCCAAGTTCTTCAGAAAGCCTCTCGGTGGGTTGCAGAATGATTCTCATTGCTCCATTCTGGCCTCGACAGATCTGGTTCCCCTTCCTAAGGTCTCACTCGGTGAATCCTCCTTGGATTCTAGATCCCATCCCGGATCTGATATCCCATCCATCCTGCATTCCTCCTCCGAATCTGGACAACCTGAAGCTGACCGCTTGGCTGCTCCAGTTCCACTCTTGATAAGGACTCGGTATTTCTTCACCGGTAAAGGCAATTTTGGTGGCGGCTCATAAACCATCCACTAGAAAGGTTTACGAAGCAAATGGAAAGCGTTTCTCTTTGTGGGCGGAGCGGCAAGGCCTGAATCCCTTCACGGTTCCTCTCCCTTTAGTGCTTGACTTTCTAACCACTCTCTTTAACGATGGTGCCAGCAGTTCCACAGTCAAAGTACAACTGGCGGCAATTTCTCACTATCACATTGGCCATGACTCTAATCCTCTTATGTCAGCCAAATTGTGTAAAATTTTTCTTAAAGGTACTTTTCTTCTCGGGCCCCTATAAAACAAGCAGTTCCTCCTTGGGACCTTTCTCTGGACCCACAGGCCTTGACCGCCTCTCACTTCGAGCCAGCGGCTACGGTGGATCTCAAATTTTTGTCCTACAAGACAGCCTTTTGGTAGCCATTACATCAGCCAAGAGAGTTTCTGAACTTCAAGCATTATCAGCTAAACCTCCTTACTTGGTATTTCATCCGGACCGTGTCTCCCTCAGGACCAACCCGTCCTTTCTTCCTAAAATCGCTTCTGAAGCAAACATCAATCAATCCATTAACCTCCCTGTTTTCTTCCTAAATATGAAAACAAAGGTGAATATAAGCTACATTCACTAGATGTTCACAGGCAACTTAGATTTTATCTGAACAGGACATCTGGTCATAGGCAATCCGACCAGCTGTTTATTTCCTTTGCAAAATTCAATTTGGGCAAGCCAATCTCTAAAGTTTCTCTGTCCCGCTGGATTTCACAGTGCATTTTATTGGCTTATCAAGCTTCAGGAAGGCCCGCACCGGAGGGTGTTCATGCCCATTCAACCCGGTCAGTATCTACCTCGGCAGCCTTCAAGGCTAGGATTCCTCTAGATGATATTTGTGCAGCAGCCACGTGGGCTTCATCTCATACGTTTATTTCCCACTATAAGTTGGATCTTGCATGTAGGGGTAGAGCATCCTTTGGCTCAGCGGTGCTCGGAATATCCTTCCATGATGGCGCCCAAGATTCAGGTAGCTGGGGACTCTGTCCCACAGGTTGCAGACAAATGAATATCCTACTTCAGATTTAGAAGTTATGTACTCACCATAACGTTCCATCTGAGTAGGTGTATTCATTTGTCTGCAACCATCCCGCCCTCCTATCCCCCTGGCCTATCAGTTTCCTGCATATTCTATGTTACCCTTTTTAGGGTATTGTTGCTTTGGAAAACTCGATCTGAGGTCATGAGGGTAGAGCAGGGCATTATGGGTGAGGGGAGGAGCTGAGAGCTTGGATCCATAGCTGGAAAACCATGCCGGTTCGGATCCGATATCGGATCCATAACCCACAGGTTGCAGACAAATGAATACACCTACTCAGATGGAACGTTATGGTGAGTACATAACTTCTAATTTTTGTCATGGAAAACCTTACTTCTAGTGGCACTTACCTCAGCGGGACGAGTATCTGAGCTGCAGGCTTTGAGTGTCAAGATTCCTTACTTTATCTTCCACATGAATAGGGTGTCCCTTCGTGCTGACCCTTCTTTCTTGCCCAAGGTAATTTCTGGCTTTTCCATTAACCAATCTATTGACCTACCGGTTTTCTTTCCTCAGCATTCCAACAGAGGGGAATACATTTTGCACACCCTTTATGTGCATCGGCAGCTTTGTTGCTGTTTGGACAGGGCTAAATCTTTCAGGAAAACGGATCAATTGTTTTTGTGACCTTTACAGGACCCAGTTTGGGTAAGCCTGTTTCCAAAGTAACTTTATCCATCTGGCTTAGAAACGTCATTACCTTTGTCTACCAACAGAATACGCTATCCTTACCTTCCAGAATCTATAGCATTTCATTCCAGAGCCTCTATGGATGATATCTACACAGCAGCTACTTGGGCAAGACCTCATACCTTTTATTTCTCATTACAAATTTGATTCGTCCTCAAGAGGACGAGCATCTTTTGGTTCTATGGTACTTGGGGAATATCCTTCCTTTAGGGCCACCCAGGAATCAAGTAGCTGGGGAGTCTGTCCTAATGGTAATGAATAAACAAATGATTTACAGTATCCGATAAAGAAGTTGTCTTGCCATAACGTTCCATCTGTGTTGTAGATCTTTGTTCATTAATTACTTCCTGCTCTCCTTCCCCCTGCCTGGACTCCTGGTGGACTTTAGAAACTCCTGGTTAGGGTATTTGCTCAGACACAGAGCCTCTCACTATTGTTTTTTTTTTCTATTACTACATCTATTATCTAAGGGCGGGCAAACTCGATCTGAAGTAACTAGGAGAGGGGCATTATGGGTAGGTCTTAGCTGAGAGTTTTTAGCTGGCGCGAGCTTGGAAACAGCCGTATCTGTTCCGAGGACGGAACAGAGGTCCTAATGGTAATGAATAAACCAAGATCTACAACACAGTTTGAACGTTGTGATAAGACATAACTTCTTTTTCAGACCCTAAACAGTGGGCTACAAAGCCAAAAGAGGTGGAGTTTTGATATTTATCAAACATATGCACACCTCCAGGCTGGTCAAACAGTATGTTGCACAGGAGACATGGGTGCAGTTAACTATTGACAAAACACTTATTTAAATCATAGCTAGCTACAGACCCCAAACCCGGACTCGGGAAGACCCAATCCACCTATCTGGACTTGCTTGAATCCATCAAGATTCAATCCTCTTCCCTGATCTTGGGCGACTTAACTATCCAGCCATGGAATGGAAGACCAATTCTAGCTCAAACATGAATGCCCAGAAATTCCTCAACTTAGTCATTGCCAGTGCATTGGATCAGCTGGTCGACAACCCCACAAGAGGTGAAAATATTCTGGTCCTGGCACTAACCAACATGAGTAGCCACTGTGGCACCCCTGCAGTGTCATCCTCCTAGGTAAGATCCAACCATAAAGCAATCACTTTCAAAGTCACCATCTCCTCTAATGCCCCATTGCCAGGGTTAAACAAAAAAGCTTTTCCAAAGCTGACTACAACCTTCTGAGTGCAGGTATAAGCAGCTTCACATCCACCATCACTTCAGTTGAATCGAGCACTAATCAAAGTCCACACCAAACAACTGTATGAGCACCTATATAGCTGCATGGACTCTGCAGTACCTGACGGGCCCAAATCCTCTTCCTCAAGGAAGAGTAAACCTGCCTGGTTGACAGCAGCAATAAACAGACTCTCTAATGAAAGGAAAATTGCTGTCCACGACCAAGGAGCAGGTGCTAAGTTGGAAGCAATCTCTCCTTTGTCTGAACAAGCAAATAAGGTCACTGGTGAAATCCTCTAAAGCCAACTTCAAATCCAGACTGGCCACATCACTGACAATCACAAGGCCTTCTTGGCATACGTCCATAATCTCAAAGGTAACTCCCAAATCTGCTTTGAATTGGTGGCCAAGAATACAAACGCAGTAGATTAAAGCCAACCTGCTGGCAGACAAGTTCAGTGAAAGCTTCACTCTCCCCTCATTACCAGGGAGCAGGCAATTAATGCCCTCTTAAAGCCAAGAAATAAGCCTCCATGGGACCTAACAACATCCCTGGCTGTGTTCTACATGAACTCCGGCAAGAACTCTCAGCACCACTAGGCACCTTATTCAACCAAAGCCTGTGCAATGGCTTCATCCCAGCAGAATGGAGGACAGCCACTGTCCACCCTCTACACAAAGGTGGAGTTTCCACTGACCCAGCCAATTATACTCCCATTAGCCTAACTAGCCTGGTTTGCAAGGCCATGGAACATATTATGGACCTTGTAAAGCAGGACATTGGCAACCTTCAGACACTTGATCCCACACAGTTTTGTTTTGTCAAAGGGTGATCATGCCTGTTAAACATGGTCGCCACCTTCAAAACGGTCAACAAAGCCATGGTAAGGGCAAGACAGTGCACACTGCCTACCTTGACCTAGCCAAAGCCTTCAACTCTAGTCCCTACTCGGGCATAATAGATAAACTCTCCCAGCTAGGCATCAATTCATGTTACCAGATGGGTAGTTAACTGGCTCACTGATGGAACTCGCTCAGTCAAAATAGGGGAAGCCACTTCTAGTAGTACATCCGTAACAAGCGGTGTACCCTAAGATCGGTTTTGGGGCCTCTACTGTTTGGGATGTATTTTTTTGAGGTGCAAGCCAAAGCCAGTGGTCTGTGGCTGACAAAGTTTGCAGATGACTGCAAGCTGGGCACTGTGAAATTCCTCTAGTGATGTGAACATCCTCCAAGAGGGCCTTAACAAAACTGACCGTGCCAGTAGCATAGCCTCAAACTGAATGTCAAGAAATGCATCATTATCCCCTTTGGGGAAAATGGTGTGTCCTCTAATTATCATATAAATAACAATCTGTCATGAGGAACTTGGCCACCCAGGTTAATAGCAACCTGACTTGACTACCATGATGCCTCCATTGTATGGAAGGCTTTCTACATGGTTCACCTTATAAGTAAGGGTATTTCATCCAGGAACGAGGTCATAACATCCCTGTACTCCTCCCTTATCAGACCTATTATGAAGTACAGTGCCTCCTGTGGCATGTGTCTTGCCAAGCACGTGCAGCAGTTAGAGACCACAGACGTTCCTGACCAGGAAAATCCAGGGTCTCAAATGCCTATCCTATACAGATAGGCTAAAAGCCCTGCCCCTCTACTTGGCCTCGTACAGACTGCTCAGGGGTGACCTGTGTCTGGCATACAAGGCCATCTCACTCATCCTTGATGGAGTTGCTGTATATCCGTAAGTCAAATTCCACTCGTGCAGCCAGTACGCAAGGTCTCAACCTGGTCTGTGACGTTAATGGAGCTTGTTGGCGGGACAGATTTGTGTCCCAACGACTCCCCCCATCTGACTACCTCTCCATGTCAAGCAGCGTACCTCACTAGCCCTGTTTAAGAGGAACCTGGACGACTGGATGGCAATCAGGAAAATGTACCCCTGGGATCCCACCTGTGTCCCTGCTGAATAGGAAAAACGTGGTGATTTTTGTGGGAGCGTCGGTGAAATTCTTGGCCATGCTTATAAGGGCCTCTGGGTCAATGGCCTATTACTGTCTTATGAATCTATCTGGGCTACTGGAATCCAAGATTGCAATGCTTCAAGTGGTGGCAGTACTTTCCTGTCAAAAACTACCTGCAAGATTGGTAGTATTCTCGCTTCATTGGCTGCCCCACCCTCTAGTCCCATTTCTTAGATTTGAAGCAGGTGCCCTGACCCACACTTGTCTCTTCCATTTTTCTTTATTGCCTAGTCCCTCTACTCTTCTTATCCTGAAGCTTCTGCAGAAGGCACTTCAGGCATTAACAGAGACCCTATTTTGAATCTGCAGCAAAGGTTGACTCGAAATATCTGGCTTGGAAGAATCTTTGCCTGTCTCCTCTGCTAAGAGGTTGTCAAAACTACACTGTTTTTCCTGTAAACTTCCTTATTTGGTCTTAAGGATGGGGTTACTCTAATAACTAATCCTGTCTTTTCTCTCCCTGAATACTCTCTCTTAACCAAGTTTATTAACCTTCATATCTTCTTCACAAGATTTGTCTACAAAGAATATGTTACCCCAACTGGATGTGCACACTCAACTTCATTTGCATTGTACTAAAAGTTTGACTGAGGAATTGTTTTCTTTTTATAGAGCCAGATTGGGAAAGGGGGTGTCTGAAATGACTGTTGTTCTTTAGCACATTGCATTTCCCCTGCCTGTAGGGAGAAGGTTATTCTTGCCTAAACCACGTAAAGCTTCAGCTAGATCAGTGGATACCTCAATTACCTGATCCAGAATATCTATTTATGATGCTTGTGCTACAGCTACTTGGTCCAATGCCCATACTTTCATATCTTATTGCAAGTTGCATTTATAGTCTCTAGATCAAAAGCTTCCTTTAGTTCAGCTGTCCTCTGGAATATCCTTCCATGAGACCTCTCAAGGTTGATAGTAGCTGGGGAATCTGTCCATTCCGTTGAGGAATAGATGGACGAGAACGCTGGATACAAAACTTGTATACTTATCATGAAGATAATATCTTGTGTTGTCTGCTTCTTTCCTCAACTGCTCTCTTACCTTCGCCCATCCAGTTGCTTTTTCTTTGTTCATGGAGTAACTGCACAGATTCCCATGGCTTAATCATGTACTCTTCAGTGCTTTAAACCAGAAAGCGGGCTTCTGATGTTTAGGTTTTGTAGGCAGGTGCAACTTTTTTTTTAAGGGTATGGCCAAGCTCTGAGGTTACTCTGTAGTTCCAGGGGATTATGGATAAGAGGAGGAGAATGGGCTTTGGATTCAAAGTCTGAGAGGCAGAAGTTGGATTCAATAACCAATCCATCTGTTAAAGGATGATGGAAGTAGACATCGCAGATCTATCCAACTTTGTGGTAAGTGCACAACATTTGTGTTTATTCCAATCCTAATCTTAAGGATGGGAAAATTTTAAGTATGGGGAAAATGTGTAACTTTACAGAATTTTTGAGTTCAGGCTCGTATGATAGTTTATTCTGAGTAATTGTATAAGCATGAGAAATATTTTGATTTGTTTGTTCCTGTGAAGAATTTGCTTTAAATTTTTAGATGTTATGTTGTCCTATCTCACCTTCATTCATTGCTGGATGGGTCTGGAACAGAGAATCGGTTCTGACTCTGCCTATACTAAAGCTCAAGAGCTTCCATTGGCTTGAGGCTGTACACTATCCCATCGTGCTTGGGGAAGATTTACCCAGCTTTCGTTTGCCTTTAAACAGATCAGGTGCTTTCTCTGGACTCTGGCTAAGTGTAAATATGTTTCTTCCTTTTCAAATATTTTTCTAGTTAAAATCCAGTGTGCATTGTAGAGTTTAATGTTTGGGAGTATTCTATAGATCCTTTCTAGTTTGTTGTGCTATTTTTTGTGGTTGGCTGTAGTCTACTGCTAGGCCTTTGTATTTTGCTCTATATCCTGGACCTGAACTCATTTAAATTAGAGAGTTTTGGGTCTTTTACACTTAAGTTTGTGGTTAAAGTTTATTATATCCCCCTTTTTTAAAATGTATTTATTTATTTTTTACCCTTGTCGTTGGGTAGTCCATTTAAGTTAGAAGGCTCCATTCAGCCCGTTTAACTTGGGAGGGTTTTCCTTTGCTTTCCCCTTTTCTGTGAGGAGTTGGTCCGTTTAAATTAGAGACTTATCTTATTCTTCTCTCTTTTTCCTTTCTTTGTTATTTGATGTGTTAATCCTATAAAAAAAAAATGTGCTTGTTAGTTTTCCGGTATACATTTCAAGTTGAGTTATGTCTAAGGATACTAAAGAATCCAAACAGTCTGGTTTAAAAAATGACAAATTGAGCCAGAAGATGTATTTGACAGATGCACACACCAGTTGTGTGTGTTCTTTAGGTGCTGTCCATCTACAAGAAACTTATTCATTTTGCCATGCTTTCAGCTCCAGAGTTTTAATGGAGAGAGAGAGAGAGAGAGAACAAGCTGATTGTCGGGCTTGTTAAAGGTACCTTTTACTGAAGCTTTGGAAGGGAGTCTGAGACTGATGGGAGGATTGAGAAGAACTATCTGCTAGATGGGAGAAATCCTCAAAAAGATGATCTTCCATGGCTCCATCATCGTAGCCCACGAAGAAGCATGCAAGAGAGTAATCCTCGGACCCAAAGGCTTTGCGGCCTGAAACGACTACCTCTGTCTATTTCTGAGTTGACAGAGTTCCGCCTTTGGAGCCGGTCCCCAGTTCTGGAAACTGTCCCCTCAGTGTTACATGTCCCATATTAGTCGGTGAGATCCTTGACCCTGTCCTCTTGATCCTCCAGGAGCCTTTCGGATGAAGATTTGGAGAGGGTGGTCAAGGTTTTTACGGACGCCAGTGCTAACCAGGATTGTCAACCTTGATCCAGGATTCGGAACCAACAACCATCACTTCCCTTTTGTCAATTCCTCCTACGACCCATGCTGTGACTTCGGAGCCGGAGTGCGTGGATCTGATTTTTTGTAGTGGAACCATTGGGGCCGAGACCTGCTCCAGGATCTTTGGTCCTGAGGGGTCTAGAGGCTGATGCCCCCCCCCCCCACCCGTCAGGTCCAGGGAGGAGAATTTGAGTTGGACAATTGTATGACCCGAATTTACCTCTCGGGGCTTTGGTGCAGTTGAGTTGTATACATCAGCCTCTGAGTCCACCGCCTTGATTTGGGGGGAGTCTCTTGGTTTCTTGGAGCCGGGAGCTCCCTTGGAGTGGGGCTAAGGTACTTTCAATATCACGAGAGTGCTGTCGCCCCAGACAGCTCCACGATCTGATCCTAATACTCTTTCCCCAAAAGTGCCAGAGTCTGTCTCTTTGCCATCTCTCCCTCCCAAGCGTGGAGACCTGAAGTCCCATGATGCCCTACTGGGTGAAACCATCTCTTACAAAACCTTTCCTGAGTACTCCTCTGAAGAGGCCCCTTGGAAGAGGTTATGCAAGATGAAACATCTAGACTCCCCTGAAGAGTCCATCACTTCAGACAGGGACCTTGATGAGTCTGAAGTGTCCCCATGGTCACCCTCTGAGGATGTCTCCTTTGCGGGCATCTAGAGATCCTTAAACAGAGATGTGGCTGGAAGTCCATTAACCCTTCTGAGGATGTCTGTGTACCTAGAGGTCTTTAGGTCTCGTGACTCCACCTTTTGACCAGCTTCTGAATGTAGTCAGTCGGAAGACATGGGGCTCTCCACAGTCTGTGGAACCTGTTCTTACGAGGCCAAATTTATTACAGCGCCCTCTGATAGAGAGATCCTCACAAAAGTTGTACTGGTATATGCTATGGTGGTGGCAGCAGCCACTATAAAGGAATTGTCTGAGACTTCATCTGTTCATCCACCAAATAGTCTTGTATGATGGACAGATATGGAAAGCGTATGATTTGGTCAGCTTCCTTTACCCTTGGGTTGCTGAACTATCTGACCCATTTTACTAGGCTTCAAAGGTATCTCCTGAAAGAGATAGGTAATGCTCTCCAAGGTTTTACAGCTGCAGGGTTTTCGGACAAGGTGACCTCTTGGAATTTAAGGTGGAAAGCCGAGGTAAACTCCTCCATGCGACTTCTCTTATGTGGCAGATGGAGCGAGTAGGGCAGCGGGTACAGGAATCTCCTTGAGGCATAGCTGGATGCTCTTATGTGATTTTGCAGAGCCTTTCAAGTCTGCTTTTATTAATGCCCCTTTTGATGGCTTGTCCTTGTTCGGGCCAAAAGTGAAAGACCTCTAACCAGGTGTGAGAAAGAGGGAGACTCTCTTTCTGCCATTGGAGTTTTTCTCCCTCCCTACCAGACCTTATCCCAAAGGCTGGGGGGGGGGGGATGCGGTTCCTTAATTCCCAGAAGGCCTTTCTGGACACACATGGTGATTCTTCCCCCAGGGCAGAGGGGGAAGTAGCAATGGAAGATGCCAACCATGCGGCAGAGAGGGTACGCAGAACCAAGGTGACAGGGATACATTCTTTGGTAGGCCCTTTCAGCGCTTTTTTAAGGAGCCCCGTCTGTCCACCTCTGGAGGCAGTCTGGGGTAGTTTGCCACCTGTACCCAAACTCCTGGCTAAAAATAACACAAGACAAATGGGTACAAGCGATCATAAGCAGAGGCTACCGCATACCCTTTTCCTCTCCCACTTTAGAAAAAAAAAATCCGTCCCAGGTGTTCCACCCAGTGAGAGGGATCAGGCAACCCTAGAGGTACAATGGTTGCTAGATAAAGCCATCCAAATTGTCCCCGCAGACCAAATTGGATCCGGAACTTACTCCAGGTGCTTTTTAGTTCCGAAAAAGACTGGAATGGAGGTCTTTTCTGTGTCTCAGCAGATTAAACAAGTTTGTAAAAAAAAAAAAAAAGTCAAAGTTCCGGATGGTGACACTGCAGTCCAATACTCCCCTTTCTGAGGAAAGACAATTGGATGTGCTCGATAGATCTCCAGGATGTGTACTACCACAAAGATGGACAGGCGATCCAGGATTCATTTACGTAATTACCAATTTCGAACTCTGCCATTTGGTCTCGCTACAGCCCCCAATGTTTTCAAATGCATGGCAGTAGTTGTTGCTTACTTGAGGTGTCTAGGATTCTGGGAGTTTCTGTACTTGGACGACTGGCTCCTAACCGCCACCACTGAGCATCTACTAACCAGAGCAAGAGACCCCACCATCCACCTTTGCTCTCAACTAGGCATCACAGTAAACTTCGAAAAGTCTGCCTTGTTGCCATCACAGCATATTGTATTCATAGGAGCAGACTTAAACGTAAGGGACATGGTAGCCAAACTTTCTCCAAACAGGATACAAACCCTGTCAACAAGTCAGAAATCTCTTAACAAGCAAGAAAGTACAAGCGAAGGTTATTCTGAAGAAGTATGGCGGCAACAATAGCCTTGGTAGCCCTTGCTCATCTGCACATGAGAATTCTCTAGTGACTACTTTTCAGCCAGTGGCCCATGCAGGAGTTACCCATGTCTCACTAGATTATCATAATGGAATCCTGCAAAATGGATCTGCACTGGTGGCTTCACTCTACTCTGGTGGATTTGGGCAGACCGTTCATTCCCCCACAACCAATGACTACAGTAACCATGGATGCTTCACAGGGTGGGTGGGGGCATTATCTGGGGAAGACTGTCCAAGGAGTTTGGCAAGAGTACAAGAACCACTTGCATATCAATGTACTTGGAAGTGAGAGCGATGCTTTTGGGTTGCAGGTTTTCCAGAACTCCCTTCCACTAGGAATGATTAGAATCCAGACAGGCTGTCAGTGGTGTGGTATGTAAACAAACGAGGAGGCACCTGGTTTTACCCCCTATGTTGAGAGGCTCAAAGTATGGCAGTGGGCAGTCTCTTCTCAATGCTTTCTACTAGCAACGCATATCCCAGGGAAATCCAACGTGATAACAGAGAAACAAGTGGTCCCTGAAATAGGAAATTGTGGAGCAGATTTTTTGCAAGTTGGGCCAATTTGCCACATCCATGAATGCCAAATGCAGCAGCTACTTTGCCCTGACCCCCCCCGGCCGGGGGAGTCACCAAGGGATGCACTTGTACACGATTGGCCCCTGGGTCTTCTATATGCTTTCCCTCCTTTTCTCTGGATTCCCAAAGTACTTCAGAAAGCCAACACGTTGAGAAGCAGGTTAATACTTATCACCCTATACTGGCATCGCCTTTTTATGGCCCCATCTTCAAGAGAAGCCGTGGATTCTGGACCCACTTCTAGACCTCCTGACTCATTCATCAGGGACGCTCACCTCCTGACTCATTCATCAGGGACGCTCTACCCGTCGGTGCAAACGCTCAAACTAACAACTTTGCTGCTCCACTTCCACTCCTAGCCAGGCTTTCCTAATATTTCTCCTGCTGTGAAACCTATTCTGATCTCATCCCATAAGGCTACAACCAGAAAGCTTTATGCTAGCAAATGGAAAAGGTTTCCCTGTTTGGGTACTCAACAATCACATTGATCCTTTCATGGCCCCCGTCACATCTGTTTTAGACTTCCTAGCAAAACCTTTCAATGAAGGTGCAGCAGCGGCTACCATACGAGTTCAATTAGCTGCTATATCAAACTACAATATTGGAGAAATGGGATTCGTAATAATGTCCCATAGGCTTTGCAAGGCCTTTTTTGAAAGGTACTTTCTTGCTAAGGCCTCCAGTGAAAGAACCACCAGCTCCTTGGGACCTCAGCTTGGTATTGTCCACTCTAATCCTTCCTTTGTACCTGCATCTTGTCACCTGAAGTTCCTAACATGGAAAAGAGCCTTCTTAGCCATCATGTCTGCCAAGAGGGTGTCGGAACTCCAAGTATTATCTATACCCCCCCCCCAGTTGATTTTCCACAATGATAGTGTCCCTGACAACTAATCCTTCATTTGTTCGTAAAGGCATGTTCCAAGACTAATTTTAAATAAATCCATGGGCTAGCCGGTGTTTTTCCCAAGCTATGGCAACAAGGCAGAATACAGATTATATCAACGTGATGTACACAGGCCATTACATTTTCTACCTGCACAGAACACAAAGGAATTCAGAAAATCAGATCAACTGTTTGCTTGTATTCTTTTCAGATAAGAAAAAGGACGCCCCAGTATCTAAAGTCACGCTTTCCAAATGGCTTACTTATTTTGTATAAGCTTTTCATATGCATCTCAAAATGGAGAACTTCCAAGAAAGATAAAAGGTCATTCCACAAGGGCTATTGCGACCTAGTCAGCCTTTCAGGCTAGGTAACCCATGGATTCAATTTGTGCTACAGTGACATTGGTAAAGCCTCATACCTTTTATTACTCATTAAAAGTGCATTTGGCTTCCAGGAACAGGGCTTCTTTTGGGTCCGCTGTTCTGAAGAGCATTTTTCTTTGAGCCACCCAGGAAAGGTGCTAGGGATGCTGTCCCATACAGCAATGAATGAAGGTGAGATAGGACAAGTTATTTACTCGCCATAACATTCCATGTTTGTTTATCTCTCCTTCCTTCATTTTTGCATCCCACGCTCTTTCCCCCAACATTTCGTTCCTGGAGGATCGAGAGCTCTCACAAAATTGGAAATTTCCGTGGTATCCCCGAAGTCGCAAAACAACTCACTAAAGTGTAGTGGGTCCAAAAACAAAACCGTGTAAGAAACTTCTCTGTGTGGGAGATTTTCAGTCCATATATTTCTAGTGTGGAGTCTGCATGTCCTCCCTGTGGTTGCGTGGGTTTCCTCTGGGTGCTCTGGTTTCCTCCCACATCCCAAAGACATGCTGTAGGTGAACTGGACACTCTAAATTGGCCCTAGGTGTGCATGTGTGTGCCTTCTGTGGAAGGTTGGGCGTCAGGCTGGCAACTCGACACTGTAAAAAAAAAAAAACTCCACTGCCAATCATGAGCGGACATGTGATCCGCTGTGGTGACCCCTAACCTGGAAAAAGCCGAAAGAAGAAGATATTTCTAGTTAATCACTGTATATTAATCAGATCAGACAATAGTAGTTGAAGTAGCGAAATTTAACTCTGTGTACTTTAGGATTTTCGACTGGAAACATACTGCCTGCCTTGCTTTGATTACTTTTGAATACTTAGCAATAGTGTACAATTATATTTTTTCTATTTTTTATTTTGTTTTGACTTAAGACGAGTTTAAGTTTGTTACTTCTACTACTATTGTCTGATCTGATTAATATACAGTGATTAACTAGAAATATATGGACTGAAAAATCTTCCACCCACACAAGGGTCTTACACTGTTTTATAAAATTGGAAATTCATGCTCTCTGAATTTCTTCCTTAGGATTGTTTTTTTTTTTTAATTGGACATGATTTTATGTAGGTATTACTAGTTTAGTATTTGCAAACAAGATCTGGGTAATCTTACCTAAGCATGATGGGATAGAGTATAGCCTTGAGCCGGTGGAAGCTCTCGAGCTTTAGTATAGGCAGAGTCGGAACAGATTCTCTGTTCCCAACCCATCCAGCAATGAATGAAGGGGAGATGGACAACAAACATGGAATGTTATGGTGAGTACATAACTTCTTATTTTCTTCAGTTTTGCAGGACATAGCTCCATTGTTTAGTTTTGTGTGCAACTCTGTACATCTTCCTGGACTCTGGCCGCTGCTACTGTTTTAGGGCGATTTGCCCGTTTGTGGTGTTGGAGCCTCCCAGATGAGAAAAATTTAGAATTTTAATTGTCCCTTGGAGAGAGAAATGGGTTACTGGTCCCTCTGCTGCAAAGGTCATCATAAAGTGTGATAAAAGGGCTAAGTTCTTACAGGAAATCGCCAAGATTTTTCAGACCCCCTTTTTTCAAATTTTCTAAGGGGTTCTCTAATCTTCCATCCAATTTAATCAAAAAACAAGTAGTCTTGCCAAAATACAGGTAAATGGATGATCCAATGTTGTGAATTTTGTCTGATTCAGCGTGTGTTATCAGGTCTAGTCTGATCTAACCTTTGCACCTTCCACCAGAGTACTAGAGCTGAGTGAGTCCTCTCCTACCCACAATCCCCCCCTTCTAGTTTATTTACCTTGGATCTTGAGTGCCTGTTAGACCAAACGTGTCCTTGCAGCACCAGTGCATTTACAATAAGTGAAAGCTATTTTTGGTTAAAATCATTACTCTCTTTTAGATGGCTCCTTTTTAAAAACATTCTAGTGTGCTATATTTAAGACTTTCACATAGGACTTGTATGTATATATGCACACGTGTGTGTGTGTGTGTGTGTGTGTGTGTGTGTGTGTGTGTGTGTGTGTGTGTGTGTGTGTGTGTGTGTGTGTGTGTGTGTGTGTAATTAAGTACAGAATTCTTTTGATAGTAAAACTATTTTGTGGTATAGTGTGACCTTTTTTTCGATGTTTTTCTGTGTGTCTCATAATTATTTCTTACAGTTTAAGTTTTGTTAGTGTGGCAAATGTCCCCATTACTAAAGTTGACTCGGAACAAGTACAAACTAGGCAAATAAGTACGGAGTTCACCACCACGATTAAAATGTTCCAACTTAATAAACTAAGTTAAAACTCACAAAAACTATTGAAAAGCTTAAAAACAGATGAAGCATCAAAACGATAAGCGCTTTCGGCAAGTTTGGCTTCTTCAGACTGCGACTCCCTGTGCTTCATTCCATATCCTTTAAACAAATATTCACCAATCTGGTGACTTCCTTGCAATAAAAGTAAGAGCACTGACAGTACCACAGCAGAAAATTTATTACAAAAATAAAGAAAAAAAATCAAAACAAAGTTACAAAGAATAAATCTTTACAAAACAGTGGTAAGCGCTTTCAGGGATCTACCCCTTCATCAGACCTTTTCCCAGCTGTGGTACTGTCAGTGTTTTTACTGTTTGTTGCTTTTCACTGACAGTTTTGTGCTTAGAGAGAGAATATCTACTTTTATTAGATTTCCTTACAATATCAGTCCCTCCTGCCACAAGCTGTTAGTCACTTTCTTGGAGGCAGACAAGCCTCCAGTATTAACCAATGGAGAGGTATTTCTGTTTAAAAATAGGTTTCAATGGAACCATTACATTTAAGCCTAAAAGCTATAGAATGTGTTCCCATAGGACATAGAGCTGAGGATATTTAAAACAATACTGCGATTTGTGAAATTGGCTGGATAAATAACCCAAGAACTAACCACCCCCCTAGGCTTAAATGTAATGGTTCCATTGAAATCTAATCTGAAACGGAAACTCCTCTCCATTGGTTAATGGTGGAGGCTTGTCTGCCTCCAACAAAGATTGACAGCTTGTGGTAGGAGGGACTGACATCACCTGATTGGTGAATATTTAAGGATATGAAATGAAGCACAGGAAGTCACGGTCTGAAGAAGGCAAACTTGCCAAAAGCACTTACCGTTTGCTTCATCTGTTTTTAAGCTTTGCAATAGTTTTAGTGAGTTTTAGCTTAGTTTATTAAAGTTGGAACATTTTAATTGTGGTGGTGAACTCCATACTTTGTCTAGTTTGTACTTTGTTCTGAGTCACCTTCAGTAGTGGAGACTTATCTTTTGCCATTTTTTCATTTGTTTTGCTCTCGCTATACATGGATGAAAGTAACTTGCTGATGTACAACCACAGAAATGGAAAGGAACAAATGAAAACTTTCTCAGATGTCCTTCAAGAATGCAACTACAGTCATAACATATGGGTTGTCCTGCCTCAGGCAGCCCTCGGTCGGCCGGATTCCAAAGTCTGGGTCCGATGTCGGCTGATGTCGCATTTCTCTCCGTCAGAGCGGCTGGAGTACATAAGCATCAGCTGACGCCATCTTCTTCAGTCTTTCTTGCCGCGCGGTGCCCGAAGCAGAAGCAGTTCGCAAGTGTTGGTCGGTCAGCTCCTGTATTCTTCGAATCCGAAGTCATCAAAAAAGCTAAGTACCCCGTTGGGGACCTTTTCTTGCCTCAGCCGATGTCCGAAATTACTGAAAAAGTAAATTGTTTGTCTTGTGGTAAACAAATACCTCATAAGGATTTCCATTCTTACTGCCTTCCTTGCCTTGGCCCAGACCACGACGTCTCGGCCTGTGCCGCCTGTGCTCGCTTCAATAAGCGCACTCTCAGGCGCCGGGCGGAGTTCGCTGAAGACTTTTTCGGCGAAAAATTCGATTATACAATGACGTCGGAACTACCGACATCGCAGACTCCTAAGAAACGAAAAGACCGGGACCGACATCCTCGGCCCGCGTCTTCCACCGACACCACGCCAAAACCAACCGCGAGTGCCCCGGTTCCCTCTGAGGCGGTTATTTCACCGCTCCGAACCGAAGACACCGCATTGCCGATACCGGAGACCACACCAACGCCAGTTATTGATTTTCCTCCGGATACTGAAACCGAGGAAATGCCCGAGACCATTGCTGTGGATAAGGTCACTCCTGCACGTGGAGCTGCTAGGCCTCCCATGTCCATGTCTATCAAGGCCTACACACGTGCTAAGGCAGCCAGCAAGACCAAGCACCTTACTGCTAAAGCCTTACCTCAGCCTACTCCTGAAACACAAATCATGACTATGGCCCAGTTTCTAGGTGAGCAGTTGAATCCATTAATTAAACTGAACTTGGAAAATGAATATTGAAACTGTAGATTTAACTGCCTACACTGTGAGAGTTTTGACAAAGTTTTCAAAGAGGTGGAAAACACTGCCTATTGCCTGAAGAGACTGCAGTGGCAGTGTTTCCACCTGGAAGCATGCATTAACCATCGGGTGGTCCCAAGAGGGATGAGGGTGATGTGTTTACCGAGTTATGGTAACACCTACCCGGACTTTAGCCAAATGGCAGGCAATTAACCTTGAAACAAGTTTCAGCTACTTGCACTTGCTCAATGAGTACATTAAACTGGAGGAGTTAACGGTAGCGGAGCTGATTAAAAATAAACAGAAGGGATTGGAGAAGATGGATTTGACCGATAACTGCATTCAGAAACTGGAGTCATTACAACACAATATGAGCATTTATGATAGCAAGTTAAAGGGACAGAAGACCAAAGAAATTGGTATGAGATTTTCAGGACTTCAGGAATGGGAATAATTTATCCCATGCTACAACAGGAATGGTTCCTGGCACATCAACAGATACTTTACCTAAAGAGGGAGTTATTTCCCCTTTTTCCTACCAACTACCGTTTTGTTTTTCGATAAGATCTGATCTGAATGCGCTTGTTACGGACATGAAACCTTTTGCTAGGAATGTCACTCTAAAGACCATCTTCAGTAATGCTAACCAGCAATATTTACCTATACCGAAAAGACCCAGCACATTTGTACCTGTAAAATATCCTGCTGTGGACTTGTTTGTCCATTTGTGTGAAAATGAGGTCGCAAAATTGAGGAGACATAACACAGCTTGACTAATGAGGAAAGAGAAGCTCTATTTAAACTGAAGTCAAGGGACTATCTGGTCATTAAACCTGCTGATTAAAGGATGAGCCATTGTAGTAATGGAGACGACTTGGTATAGGAACAAGATGTATGATCTGCTAAGTGATTCAGGAACATACAAAATCATTAATAGAAACACAGTTGACAGGGTGATTTAAAAATGTACAGAACACCTTGAATGATGTGCTTTTAGAACGTCGTATCACTAAAGAACTCTGACTTCTTTGAGGTAATCTATCCTACAATTCCAGCCATAAGCAGCCTGCTAAAGATGCATAAAAACCCGGTTAACCCTCCCTTATGACCTATAGTTGCGGGTCGGTTGGGTAACTGAGCCCCTGTCTGTGTAGGAGAGAGAGCTAAAAAAGCTCATACCAACAGCAAAAGGTTTTGAAAGAGACTGGTAGCTTTTTTGAAGGTTTTCTCCAGGAAAATGCAAGATGTGGGCAGCATGGTCAATCTGTTAGTGACGATGAACATAAATTTATTCACAGTGATACTGCATTCCTATGGGATTGAAGCCGTCAAAGATTTTTATCTCCACTGGAATTGAACTCCAACTTGATACATGCTCTATTAGAACTAATCTTGGAAAACCATGTATTTTCATATGGCAGTACTTATTATTTGCAAGTATGGGGTGTAGCTATGGGCACCCCATATGCCAATAGTTATTTGAATATAGTATTGGCACAATGGAAATTGGTGCATGTTTTGTGTGATAAGAACCCACATTATATACTATGGACATTGTGGATGATATTTTTATCCCTTGAAATGGGAATAAAGATGAGCTTAAGTCTTTTTTCTGAATACATAGAAACTACTACAGAGTTCTTGAAATTTACACTTCAGTCCTCAAGGAGTGAGAGATTTTCTTAACATATGCCCGCAGTTAGACTAAACCAGTGGAATAAGTACAAATGTCCACAGAAAAGCCCTTAAAAGAACCATTTTCTGCATGGGAGTAGTAGGCACCCTGGGTTTGTCCATAGAAACATCTGTGAGAATCAACTTGTATGCATCTCCAGGCTATGCATGGATGAGCATATATTCCAGAAGGAATTCAGGCAACTATAAGAGAATCTAATAGGTACTATAGTAGAGCTGACTTGACTGCCAAAATCCACCCTGAAATTTTAAGACCAACAAAAGGACGTCCCTACTTCTCCAGATGGTAGTACTGGCAACGTGACACTGGTTACACCTTAAGTCACAAGGAACCTTGAAGGAACCAATTTAAATTATGTCCTTAAGTCACAAGGAACCTTGAAGGAACCAATTTAAATTATGTCCTTAACTTTAGTACAGACCACAAGAAGATATGTGATATCTGAAGGTTCTGGCCTATTTTGACTGAAGATGATAAAATAAACATCATAGGAGAACGACCGAGGTTCACATTCAAGGACAAGAACATCAAAAGACTTCTCTGCAATAAAGATGGTTTTCCCAAGAAAAAAATGTTGATATTTTGAGACAAGGAACCCACAAATGCTGAAGATGTAAAGCCTGTCCGTTTATAGATATATTTTCATCCATCCAACTACAGGCAAGAGCTATGTATTTAATGTTTAAAGCAACCTGCAAAAGTGGACATCTTGTATATCTAGCATGCTGCTACCTTTGCCCTTGTTTCTACATAGGCAAGACTGACCAACGCTTGAACGACAGGGTTTTACGCCACTTACAAGATATCTGACAAAAGGACATGAAAAATGCGCTGGCATCTCCATATTGGCTCAAATCCAACCCATTATTTTAGCTTTAAAGCTATGGAATGTGTTCCAATATGAGAGAGCTGGGGATATTTAAAGCAATACTGAGATTCGTGAAATTGGCTGGATAAATAACATAAGAGCTAACCGCCCCCCAGGCTTAAATGTAATGGTTCCATTGAAACTCATTCTGAAAAACTCCTCTCCGTTGGTTAATATTGGAGGCTTGTCTACCTCCAAGAAAGTGATTTACAGCTTGTGGTAGGAGGGACTGACATTGCAAGCAAATCACCCGACTGGTGAATATTTAAGGATATCCAATGAAGTGCAGGAAGTCACGGTCTGAAGGCAAACTTGCCAAAAGCACTTACTGTTTGATGCTTCATCTAATTTTAAGCCTTGCAATAATTTTTTGTGAGATTTAACTTCATTTATTAAAGTTGGAACATTTTAATCGTGGTGGTGAACTCAGTACTACTTCAAGTTTTGTGAGTGGTCAGTGGACATTTCAGACATTGGAACAAACTTGTTTCAGGAAGTGTTCAGCTTGTGGACACAAGATACCCCCCCACCCCCCCAGACCTCCATTCCCCTCTGTGTTTCTTGTCGAAGTCCCTCCCATTTGTAGTACTTTTGGTACCAGAGCACTTCAAGGCAGACGTGAGAAACATGTTCTCCAAGGCTTACTTCCCCCTCAGGTTCCAGAATGTCCTCTGAGGCCAAGGCACCTTCCATGTATCCTATAGATAAAAAGAGGGGGGAAAGAAATATCCAGAGAATCAAAGGAAAGGTCTCCAAATCCAAACTCTCTCTCCTGGGTCTGGCACTTAAGTTGTCAAGTTAGTCTGATCCACCTGCAACTCTGATCTCAACTCCCTCCTTGAAACCTACTTTTTCTCCAGGGACAGTCATCCCTAGACTTCATTCACTTGTACAACAAATGTTACCATTGAGACTAGCATCTGTAGCTTCTTAAAGGTCTGGTCAATCACCGGAAGTATAATGGGAGTTGACTATCGTCTGTATGATAAGGAAATTGGACACAGAATCAGCTGGGACTTTTGGCACCATTCACTAGGAGAGGGCTGGGGATGGGCCCTTTGATAACATCCAGTCTTTCTGACACTGTATCCCTTGCTGGAGCCACTGATTTTAAGTGTCTGAACCCCTCCCTTGCACTAGTGTCGGATCCATTAGCCCTGGAGACTTCAGCTTAGATATCCTCTTCCCTTAACTCTCAATACCAATGCTTCCAGGTTGAGAAGAGTACTAGAGCCATTGTGTCTGTGTTGGAGCTCTGACAGAGGAGTTGACTCTGAAGTTTTCTGAACCATTTCTCCCCCTCTGTGCTTTTGATCTAGACTGCTCATCTCTGAGATCCGCCTTGCAGCAGCCAACCTCTTTTGGTGTCTGGAAGCCTATGGAGTCTGCTGATAGGAATAGTTTCTCTTCTGTTACATTAGCGGAGTCTGCTGCTTTCGAGGCTGTGGAAAAGGGCTTTGACTGGACCAAGGAGACTGGTGCATGCACAAGTTAGGAGCCATTCTGGTTCCCAAAGGAATTTGTGCCTCTCTTCTCAATTGGTATGACAGGGAGAGATGGACCTAACCAGCATCGAGTCAGCTCAACACGTTGAAGCCCCCTGTATGACTATGAGGTGTTGCCATCAGAGCCACTGAGACCTATCGTGTAAAAAAAGGACATGCAAACTGTGACATCTAAGCTCTTCTCCTAAGTCAGGTCACTGAAGACATGTTCTTTGGATTCTTCCTCTAACTTTGTCGCCTTTGGGGATATTCTGGAATAGATGCAACAGTTGGGGGGGGGGTCCATGTTCCTTGAAGTTTTTGGGTTTAGTACATAAACGGTCTGGGTAGTCCGACCTCCTGAAGCCTTTATAGATTTTGTTGCTCAGAAAGCTTGGAAGAAACCTGATGTTGCAGAGCTTATTCCAAAGAAGTGGACAAAATTTTGTTTGCCCTGAAAGATGGGGAAACACTGGTCAAAAGGCCCGCTATAGGTGGCATGGTGGTAGCAGCAGAAACAAAGAAATTATTATATGAGGAAATTTGTTTTTCTATTCCCTAATGGAGTTGGGTGTTTGGACAGACTAGAGAAATGGACCTGTGCATCACCAACCTTTGCACTTAGAGCACTGACCTGTCTAGCACCTCCCATGCTTCCAAAAAGACTTTTGTCCTCTGAACAATCTGCTGGTAAACTTCTGCTCCAAGTCTCCATGTAAGAAGGTCTGAAAGACTGATGCTTTTTTTCTTTCCTTGGACAGGAATGTTCCTGAACGCTTTTCCATCCTTTGCACTAATATCCGGGGTACTTCTGAAGATTTGGAGGGAGTCCTCCAGGATCATTGTGGTGTCCCCTTTCTGGCCCAGGCAATAGCAGTTTTTTTTTCTTTTGGAAATAGCCAGGGGCAATTACCACAGACTTTCTCACAAAATCAGGGGTGTTTGATACACACACTGAAGCCAATCAACTTTAAATTACTACCTGGATGATGGTTTTAATTCCCTTTAGTCCCCTTTTTACTGAAGACATGCAGTAGGTACTAATGGAGGAAAATAAGCTTGCCACTAGAAAGTCCTATATTGGCAAATTTGAGGTTTTCTAATTGGTGACAAAACTGGCACCCATTCAGGGCTAGTTTCTCTGGTTTTACACTATGTATTGTGCTCCTATGGCATTTCTTACTTCTCCGTCAGTTCATTTGTCCGCCATTTTAGCATACATGCCAATGGTTCTCCTTTTTATCAATGCATTCTCATGTCAAAATATTTTTCAAAGGGGGTTTGAATAAATTGCCTCCAAGCAAACATGTTTTTAATCTGGCTGATTTTGAGATTCTTAATATGGGAAAACTGTTTTACTGATTGCTCATCTCTGCAATGCTCATATGAATAGTTTAACTGCGGAAAATTACAGGATTTCTTTGAGAACTAATCTTCCTTGTATGTCTAAAGTAGCATCTCAGTTTACTTTAAGCTAAGCTGCCAATCTCATGTTTTCTTTCCTGAAACCTAAAAATGAGAGAGGAGATGCTCCAAGCTTTAGTTGTCTACAAACTACTATCTTGACAGAACTACATTTTTCAGATCAGTTCATTTCTTGTAATGGTGAGAAGGGGCAACCTGTGTCAAACTATTTCAAATGGTTGTCTCAGGCTATTACTTTTGGTTATCCTCACAACAAAACGATTGCAAGCATGGTCAAATCCCACTCTACCAGGGCCTTAGCCTTATCTCTGGGTTTTTAGAAAGGTCTGGATTCTATTCTAGATGCAACAACTTGGTCTTAAGGTACTAAAAGCTTGGATGTGAAGTTAAATCTCGCAGTTTATTCTCACTGATGGGTTCGGAGCCAATTCTCTGCTCCGACATGGCCTATAGCAAAGCTCAAGGTTTGCTAATAGCTAGAGGCCAAGCCCCTTATCCCATGATGCATGGAATTATCCCAGATATAGTTTTCTGCGGCACAGATCTTGATGTTCTAGATAGCTATTATTAATTGATAGATTCTTCTATTTGCAAGTTTAAAAACTTTTTTTTTTCTTGACAGGATAGTGTAATGTGTATATATTAAAATCTCTAGAGTTTTAGTCTTGGACGTAGTTTTAGATTAGTGCCCTGTGTTGGCTTCTGTTTTTCTATAGTGTTGGGCCTAAGAGTCGGCCTTGTATTTAACCTCATTCTTAGAATTATCTACCAAAGTACACCAAGTGTGTTTAATTCTTTAAAATTGTTTAATCTAACAGAAATGTCTGAGAAAGAGAAGCCTCATCCAAAATCTGGCTTAAAAAAATGTCCGGATTGTGGACAAAAAAAGTCCGTCACTGACTGGCATGTTCAATGTGTTTGTCTGGGGGATAAACACCTCCAAGGCTCTTGCAGTATATGTCACTCTTTCTCCTCCAGGGTACTTTTGGACAGGAGAAAATTAGTAGACAGGGGTTTACTTCAGCACCCTTTCTCAGAAATGCTGGGTGACCAGGATGATGCTAGTAGATCCTAAAAATCTTCCAAATCCTCAGGTGACTCAAAAACATCCAAAAAGACTAAAAAAATGGAGAGTGTAGGGTCATCGGTTCCACTGTCCTCAGAACTGAGTGTCCCTTCTGTTCGGAGCCAGCTCACAGCTTTGGAGCCAGTCTCTGAGATTCCCTCATCTCCTCTGCTCCAATCATCACCTTCGATGCACTCCTCAAAGTCTTCTGTCAGCCTCTCGGATATGGATATGGACCGGCTAGTGAAGAAGCTTTTACGGGCACCAGGCCTTGTTAAATTGTCTGCTCCGATGCCTTCGGAGCTGAAAATCATTAACCCGGACTGAACTACTCCTCTTCCAAGACGTGCTGGACTTTCGGAGCCGAAGGAGCCCGACCTGATGGTTGTTGAGCCTGTGGAGCCGAGACCTGCACCGGTGTTACCAGTTCCATCTACTTGGAGGTCTTCGGTGCCGACCGGTCACTCTAGGAGCAGACACTCTCCTATCTGGTCTGGGGGAGGATAGTCTTACCGATTTGTCAGTGCCAACTCTTCCTCTCGGGGCTTCGGCTCTGATGAGCTTGGCTCCTCCCTTGATCTCGGAGCGGGAGGATCGGACTGTCCCTTCGATCATTCTACCCCTTCGCGTCGGAGCCATGGTGAGTCCCATGCCATAAGGAGAGTCCTGTCTCCAAAGACATCAGCATCAGGTCTGGCTTCCTCCTCCCCTCAAGCGCCTGTGTCCGCTCCTGCTTCTACCGGTCCACCCAAGCATAGAGACCCTGTGCCTTAAGAAGCCCCACAGGGCGCCCCCTGCTCTTCTGAGACCTCCCCAGATCCCCCCACGGTGGAGGTACCTAGGAAGAGACTGTTCAAGAGGAGGCACTTGGACTCCCCACAGAAGTCTTTGACATCTGACACTGACTTGGAGGAGTCAGAAGGGCCCCCTCGATCCCCCTCTGAGGATATCTCCTTTGCAGAGATATTAGAGATCCTTAATCATGAGGGCTGGGCGGCAGTCTAAAAGCCCTACTGAAGACGAGTCTCTGCTCTTGAAGGCTTTTGGATTAAAACCTTCCACTTCTTGGGTGTCTCCACCTTACGAGGAGCTGATGGAGCTGATCATACGTAAGGCGTGGGTGTCTCCGGAGGCCATGGAACCTGTCCCCCTTAGAAGCCAAATAAGTTAATTTCTGCCTTAGTGGACAAAGTCTTTTTGACCAAGGGAGTGCCTGTTGATGTCATGGTGGAGGCTGCAGCCACCAAAAAGGAAACGTCTGAGACGTCCTCATCTATCTATCCTCCTAACAGAGATTCTAGGATCGTGGATAGATATGGGAAACGCATGTTTAGTTCAGCGACCTTTTCCCTTCGATCACTGAACTATTTAACCCATTTTACAAGACTACAAAGAGATCTCCTGAAAGAGCTAGGAGATATTCTCCAGGGTACGGTAGTTGCAGGGGTTGCCGACAAGTTAACACACAGCTCGCTACCCTAAACTCAATTGTGAACTCGTCCGTGCGCCTCATACCTTATGCAGCTGATGGTTTGAGTAGAGCCGCTAGTTCAGGCATTGCTCTGCGTAGACGAGCCTGGATGCGTCTGTTACTTTGCTGAGCCTTTCAAGTCTTCCTTTATCAACACCCCATTTGATGGCTCATCCCTGTTTGGGCCCAAGGTAAAGGAAACTCTAACCAGGTGTGAACAGGAAGGCAAGCCTCTATCTGCAGTTGGGAGTTCGTTTTTCTACCCCTACTCGGCCCTATCCCAAGGGTCCTAAGGCTGGAAAAATGTGGTTCCGAAAAGCACAGGGCGCCTTTCAGGGCACACGTGGAGAAAACCCCCTCTAGAGGCAGAGGAGGGGGTTATAATGGAAGACTGCTGCGTGGCGGGGGGGGGGGTCCGCAACAGCAGGGTGACAGAGGCCAGTTTTTTCTGGTCAGCACTACCAGCGCTCCTGAAAGGAGACCCGGCTGTCCGGCTCTGGAGGCAGTCTGGGGTCGCTTATCTTTGTACCCAGAAGCCTGGCTAAACATAACGCTTGATACCTGGGTACAAAGCATCATTTCCAGAGGGTATTTCATACCGTTCTCTTCCCCTCCCACTCCTGTAAACAGAATCCCGGATGTTCCACCCAGTCTCGGGGAACAAGCAACCATAGAGGTCTGCAAGTTGCTAGAAAAAAGTCATCCAGCCAGTCCCAGCAGACCAAGTTGGATTCGGAACTTGCTCAAGATTCTTTTTGGTTCCAAAGAAAACTGAGGACTGGAGACCTATCTTGGACCTCAGCAGACTAAACCAATTTGTAAAAAAAAGAGAAGTTCCGAATGGTCATGCTTAAGGCCATTCTTTTCTAGGGAAAGGCGATTGGATGTGTTCCATCGATTTGAAGGATGTGTACTACCACATAAAGATGGTTAGATGCTCCAGAGATCACCTGCATTTCTGGCTGGGAGCCAGTCACTACCAGTTTCGAGCCCTGCTCTTTGGTCTCACTACAGCCCCCAGAGTGCTCACCAAATGCATGGCAGTGGTCACAGCTCACCTGAGGCGTCTAGGATTCCATGTGTTTCCATATCTAGACGATTGGCTCCTCACTGCTACCACCAGGCATTAATTGATTCAGGCAACACATTCTACTCTAACACTCTGCCACCACTTAAGTATTGCAGTCAACTTTGAAAAGTCTGCCTTGTTGCCATCGCAGCATACCGTCTTTATAGGAGCAGAGTTCAACCACCACTCTGTCTTCCAGTCGAAAGGGTCTCACTTCGCCAACACGTCAACTCATTGGTGTCAAAGAACTGAGCTACAGCCGCAGAGGTCTTGAAGGTACTAGGTTTGATGGCGGCAGCAATTCTAGCCATTCCTCTCGCAAGGATGCATATGCAAATTCTTCAATGGCTCCTGTTCGCTCAGTGGTCTTACCAGAAGTTACCAATGAACTATATGGTTCTCATCACAAATTCTTGCAAGAGAGACCTTCGGTGGTGGTTGACGTCTCCATGTCACAATAGGAAGACCCTTTGTGCCCCCCCCCCCCCAGTAGCCATTGTGACCACGGACGCTTCCCTGATAGGGGCGGGGGGCATTTTCAGGGAAAGACTGCCCAAGGCACATGGGTGGATCAAGAGTCACATCTGCATATCGATGTTCTGGAGTTGAGAGCAGTACTTCTGGCGTTGCAGTACTTCCACAACTCTCTTCCTCTAAGGACAATTGCAATTCAGACAGACATGTCAGTGATGTGGTGCTTGAACAAACAGGGCGGAACCAAGTCTTATCCCCTTTGTCGAGAAGCCCTCAGGGTATGGCAATGGGCTGTCATCCCAGCATTTTCTGTTAGCAACACACATCCTGGGGCAATCCAACGTGATAGCGGACAAGCTGAGCAGGGCGATCCTGTTGCCTCACGAGTGGTCTCTCAACGAACAAGTTGCGGACTTTATTTTCTGCAATCGGGGCCAGCCTTGCTGCAACCTCTTTGCCAGTCATATAAATACCAAATGCAGAAGCTACTTTGCCCTGATACCACCTCCGGGACATCCCCTGAGAGAAGCACTCATACTTGATTGGCCTCTGGGTCTCCTATATGCATTCCTATCTATTCCATTGATACCCAGGTTTTTACAGAAAGCAAAATCGCTTGAAGGGCTGTTATCCTCATAGCCCCCTATTGGCCTCGACAGATTGGTTCCCTTTTCCTTCACCATCATCTGCTGGAGGATCCATGGATCCTGGACCCAGTTCCAGACCTCCTGACGCACCCGTCAGGGGACCTCCATCCTTCATTGCAGTCTCTAAAGCTGACTGCTTGGCTGATCCACTTCCCCAAATAGCCAGGCTTCATTCACTCTCAGATGACACGACAAATTCTATTGTCTTCTCATAAGCCATCCACCAGAAAACTATATCGCAGTAAGTGGAAAAGGTTCTCAGTTTGGGCCAGTATACAAAAAATTGACCCTTTCCGTGCTCCTGTGTCATTCATTTTAGAGTTTTTGACCAGGATTTTTAAGGAAGGAGCAGCAGCTGCTACAGTTCGGGTACAGTTAGCTGCCATATCAAATTTCCATCTTGGATTCGATGGGTTAAATGCTATGGCCCATAAGTTATCTAAGGTTTTTCTTAAAGGTGTTTTTCACGAGACCTCCTGTCAAAATCCCTTCTCCCTGGAATTTGAATTTTATGCTGTCTCATATAAAAGCCCCCCCCCCCCCCCCCATTCGAACCAGCATCATCTTGTGATCTCACATTTTTGTCCTGGAAAACTGCGGGCAGAAGTAATGGCCACTAGAAAAACAGAGTGTCAGAACTTCAAGCATTATCTATCAGACCTCCTTACATGATTTTCCATGCTGATAGAGTATCTCTCGGAACAAACCCCTCCTTTTTGCCTAAAGTCTGTTCCGAGTGGAATATCAATCGGGTCATTGAGTTGCCAGTCTTTTTTCCCCGACCATTCCAACAAATTGGAATACATGCTGCACAAACTTGACGTACATAGACCGCTCAGATTTTATCTGGATAGAACTAAGAATATTAGAAAAATCAGATCAACTCTTCATAGCCTTTTCGGAGGCCAGAAAAGGTAGACCAGTGGCTAAAACAGCCCTTTCAAAATGGTTATCTGATTGTAGCTCATTTGTTCATGCAAATGCTAACATACCTTTGCTACACAAAGCAAAGGCTCATTCAACCAGAGCCATTTCTACGTCTCCTGCTTTTCAAGCTAAATTGCCCCTTGACAACATTTGTGCTGCAGCCACTTGGTCTAAGCCTCATACCTTTGTCACTCATTACAAAGATAAGGCTACCAGGGATAGGTCTTTTTTTGGTTCCACAGTCCTGCAAAATGTACTTCTGTGAGCCACCCAGGATTGCGGGTGCTAGGGAAGCTACCCATCCGTGAGAATAAACGGCGAGATTTAACAACTTCACATAAAGTTATGTACTCACCATAACGTTCCATGTGAGTTGTTTATCTTGCCTTTATTCTCGCATCCCTCCCTCCATCCCCCTCCTGGCTGACAGTTGACCTAGAGGCTAGTATCATCCTGGTTGTCCAATACTTCCTTCTTGGAGTGCTCCCCTTACAGGGGTATATATACACGCAGCAAACAAGATCTGAGGTAATTCCAGCAGTGCATCGTGGGATAAGGGGCTTGGTCTCTAGCTACTGGCAAACCTTGAGCTTTGCTATAGGCAGTGTCGGAGCCGAGGATCGGCTCCGAACCCATCAGTGAGAATAAAGGCGAGATAAACCACTCCCATGGAACGTTATGGTGAGTACATAAATTCTTCTTCTTCTTTTTTTTTTTTTTTTTTTTCTGGGTCTAGATCAGGCTTAGGAACATTCTCCAGGGGCTCCTGGACTCTTCCCATTCCACCTCCCAAATGTAAACTTGGGTAATCTAGCCATATAGCTAAGGCTACTGCAGCAGTGATCAGTATGATGACTATAATACATTAGATATGAGAATGATCACAGCTGTAGTAGTCCCTCCCTCTCTCCCTCTATTCCCCTTGGTATTTAGTGTATTGTGTGCCAGAATGTGGACACACTTTTTTTATATTTTGTTGTTTCTAATAATGTTCTTTCAGTGTTTAGTCACCCCCCCCCCTCTCTATTCAGTTCAGTTTGAGCTGACAACCGATTGTGCACTTGGAAGGTGAACTGAAACTTTGGAAGCTGGCCAATTGTTATATTGTTATACTGCAGCAGTGATCATTTGAACATCTACTGTTACGGTAAGTTTATTTACACAACTGTACTTTCCCAAATTCTGTCTGTTTTCCTCCTATCTCTGTCTAAAGTAGATCTGCATCCAAAGTGTCAGGAATTCAGTACAGTTCCTTTTGAGCTTGATCCAAGGTCAACAAAATTCTTGTGACCTCTTCTAGATTCTGAGGTAACTAGTCATGGGATAAAAAGTCTTGTAAGGAGATCTCTTACAGATGTTTTTTCAGTAATGGACAGTGAAGATGATTACTGAGGCTGGCTGGGGCTGCCTGTGATACTTTGACTGCAGTTCCAAAGAAGGTTGAGGACCCCTTAGATTTTGTTTTTCTGGAGCTTGCTGATCTTTTTATTGTTGGGCAGTCCCAAACCTGGTTAACGTTGATCTTGACCACTGCTTTGAAAAATAATTCCACTCCTTTGAGCTCTGCAACTTGTCTGACAATTCTCAGGCCACCAATTGTTTTGGGAAGGGCCTTGTGTGCATCCTTGTACTTTGCTTTGAGAGCACACACTGTGTGGACCACCTAGTGTAATTTTTTTTTATTCTGCTGCTAAGATGGCATCTAATCTGCAGCAGTTAGTGGAGGGACATGAGACTTTTGTCCCAGTAGACTGCTACTTGTCATTGTTAACCTGGTTGTGCACATGTCCTTTAGTGCTTCAGTGTGTTCTGCTTGGGCAGGAGCTGGAGATACTGCTGTACATCATGGCTGATTCCATTTCTGATTTCACTGTGAGATCTAGGCTAACAAAGGTACTATTCACAAATGATCCCTTTCAAGGATATTAGCTTCTTTGGCTCAGAAGTATAAAGCCCTCCTTGTTTGATAATGGGCTTTCTCCCTCCAGCAGGAAGTGGGGAGGACGTTGACAGTTTCTTCTAGTTTTCTCTCAAGACCCAGGAAAGCAAGTGCCCCTTTGTTTCTGATGCAAGTGAAATGGCAAGCCTTGTCTGGCTGGCTACCTCTGCTTGGACGACGTCAGTGGTGAATTTCCTCACCATTTTGTGACACAGTTTTCTTGCACGACAGGTTGGTAAGCAAATGCTATCGCTTCTAGAGGCTGCAAGATTCCATTTGCTTCATCTTCAATCCCCCCCCTCCACACACACTACAGTCTCCATGTTCCACTGTTAGAATGTGGAAAAGTTTGGAGGTCTACCTTTTCAGCAAAATATCCAGCACAGAGATCCCACCAGATGAGGGAGGGCTGAGAAATGACAGGCTGTAGAAAACTAGGAAATCTGTAACCTATTCTAGACCTACGCGGTCTGAACTCTGCTCTTCAGTAAGCCTTCCAAATTGCTTTTGTTCAGACTTCTGTGCCCTGCTAAAGGAGATTGGATGAGCTATGTGATAAACGTTCAGGGGACTTGACTGCATCTTAGAATTCACAAGTACTAAACGGGTTCTTTTGTTGGAAGTCTGAGGTGGTCGGTTGGAGTTCTGGACACTTCATGGTGTATATTTTGTAGCGGCCCACAGGGTAGTCGAGGCATTTTTGAGTCTGGATGACTGGCTCCTGGCTCCACTTTTCTTTTGAACTTGGTTGGATGAGTGGGTCAGAGCTCTCCATCTCATTTTCTTGGAGTACAGAGGCATCACTTTAAATGTCTTAAAGTCCAAGCTTTTCTAGCTGTAGAATCTAAGGTTCATGGGTTGAAAACTCGACACTAGTTAGAAGGCCAGGCTCACCAAGGACAGAGTTCAGGTCTTCATTGATGTTGCTCTTCAGTGCCACTTCAGTATCTGTGCATCAGTGACTTAAGGTGTGAAGTCTTAATGCAGCTGTAATCTAAGACTCACTTTTTTCAGAGTCTGTTTCAGCGGTCCTCAGTATGACCTCCATGACCAGTGCTTACAGGTTGCAAAATCTGTGGAACATGAGATTCATTTACTTTGCACATACAAATGCCTTTTATTTTGGAGATCCTTGGCATCTCCTCTAGGAAGGTGTAACTTCACCCTGCTTGGGTAATGTCTTGTATGCATTGGCCTGGGGGGATAAGAGGAGCGGCTAAGGGGCATGTGGGTAGTTCAAAGACATTGCTTGTACATTACACTGAGTATGGGCTGGGTACCTAAAGAAACTTGAGGACACTCTCCCCTAGGTGAACTTGCAGACAATGTTAGTAATATGGTATATTGGCAAATTTTGGTTTTTTTATCCTCCATATTTTCCCTTCAATCTTTTTGTCATCTATAAAATCCTTGCATGGGTCTCCTTCTTCTGTTTCAGATGATAGTCTTGCTGTGTCATTTTTGTTCCTTGTAGCCGGGTTTGGCATTCCTTGCCTCCTTGCTCTGCTTCTTGATAAGCTATCCTCTGGAGTGTATCCTTCTGGATTTAGTTTGAGTGCTTTTTTCTTCCATTATGTGTTTTCTGGGTGCTGTGTCCTTCCCTCTGGACTCAGCCTTTGTGGGCCTTCTGGAGCATTTCCCTCTCCTCCTGCCCTCTGGCTCCTTATAGCTGTTGGCCTCCGTCTGGGTTCTCCATCTGTTGCTTTGCCTATGCTTTTTTTTTTTTTTGGGTTTGCTTTCCCCCTCTCTTTTTCCTTTTTTTCTCTCCCTCTCTTTCTTTTTTCTCTGGGTTTTTTTAG
This sequence comes from Protopterus annectens, assembly GCF_019279795.1. Taxonomy (NCBI): domain Eukaryota; kingdom Metazoa; phylum Chordata; order Ceratodontiformes; family Protopteridae; genus Protopterus; species Protopterus annectens. Next base: position 306,920,913 of record NC_056737.1, read on the forward strand.
AGAGATTTAGAAGGCAGGTTGATAGTTATTTTTATTTTGTAGGAATAGGGTGTTTTTTTTTGTTTTGTTTGATAATAATGTAAAGAAAGACCCGTGTTTTAGATCTCTTTTCCTTTAAGTTGCTTCAAAGATCTTATGTTGTAAATTCAAGGAGAGCAGCTTATGTTTGCATCACTGAGATCAAAGACATGTCTTTTGTCAGATGTTGTTGTTGTGTGTTTTTTTTTTTGTGTTTGTAAGTAAAAAAATTTTTTTTTTTAAAAATTTATTTTAAAATTTGATTTTGTTTGTGTGAAAAAAAAAAAAAATTTAAGATTTGGTTGTAAAAAAGAAAATAAAAAAGTGAGAAATGCAAATTTTTTTTTTTTTTTTAAAGAATATGTCCTTTCCTCTTTTTTTCTTTTCCTTCCCTTTCTTTTCCCCTTTTTTTCTTTTCTCTTTCCTTCCTTCCTTTTTTCTTCTTTTTCTTTTCCTTTTATTTTTTTTTTCCTCTTTTCTTTTTCTCTCCTTTCCCTTTCCTTCTTGTTTTTTCTTTCTTTTTCTTTTCTTTTTTTTTTTTCTTTTTTCTTCTTCTTCTTTCTTTTTTTTTTCTTTTTTTTTTTTCTTTTTTTTTTTCTTTTTTTTCTTTCTTTTTTTTTTTTTTTTTTTTTTTTTTTTTTTTTTTTTTTTCTTTTTCCTTTTTCTTTTCGAATAATAGAGTTTTTTTTTTTTTTTTTTTTTTTTTTTTTTTTTTTTTTTTTCTTTTTTTCTTTTTTTTTTCTTTTTTTTTTTTTTTTTTTTTCTTTTCTTTTCTTTTTTCTTTTTCTTTTTTTTTTTTTTTTTTTTTTTTTTTTTTTTTTTTTTTTTTTTTTTTTTTTTTTTTTTTTTTTTCCTTTTTTTCCTTCCTCTTTTTCTTTTGTGTCCTGGTGTGCTCTTTCCTCCCTCCTGTGCCTCTCTCTGGTGTGTCCTCTCTTTCCTGCTTGCCAGGGTTTGGGGGTGGTGTGTGTGGCTTGTCTCCTCTCTGGTTTTGTTTGTGTGTCTTGTGCTGTTTTTTTTTTGGGCAGGGGTGTTCAAAACCCACTATTTGGTCCATCAATACTAAAGCTTCACAGTTAAAATAAACAGACAGTAGTTGCATTGGATTACATGGCAATTAATTACAAACATATTTACAGATGAAGGACATAGTACATCAGTAGAAAACTAGAATCTTTATCTGCGAAGTACATAACAGACATTTAACAAATGTTACAATAAGAAGTTCCTGCTTTATAATAAGTACTAGGCTTATGAGCATCTGAGCTTGCTATAATCAAGGTAGTGGGGTGGAAAGAAAAGTAGTGGTTGGATGGGGTGGGTGATATTAGACTGGGAGTTGCAAAGGCATAGCCAGCATTTTTTTAGATGCGTTTTTAGTAAAGATTTGAAGTGGGTGCATGATGGTACGGAGGTAATTGTGTGTGGGAGAGAGTTCGATAATTTGGCTATGGCGCAAGAGAATAATGCTTCACCAGCAGAGTTATTGGCTTTAGTGATCTGAAAGTGATTTTTTGTTGCTGGATCTTAGTGGTCTGGTGGTGCGATAGGGTTGGAGTAGATTCTGGAGGGATGGGACATTTAGTGGATGGTTTAGTAGTTTGTGGGCAAGTGATAGTTGATACCATTGAAGGAGGTGAGGGAGTTCAAGCCAACCCAGATCAGCAAATGAGAGACGGTGGTGACTACGGTAAGATGCCCCTGTGGCGAATTTGGCGATTTTGTTGAAGCAGGTCCCTAGCTTGTTTAGATCGCATTGCCTTGGGTTGGTATATACTGGAGCGGCATAAAGTAGGGTGGGAATTTGCTATTGAAATATTTGCTGCTTTGGTGAGAAGTTGCTTATTTCTGTATAACGCTTCTAGTTTTTTGTGGACTTTTATGGTTATGGATATGTGAATGTCAAATTTTAATTTATCTATTTCCACTCCTAGCAATTTGGTGTGTTCAGTTGGGTATATAGTGGTGGTGTCTTTTGCTGTGATAAAGTGAGAGGAGTTTTGAGTATGTTTGGTGGGTTGGAAGATGAGTAGTTTAGTTTTGTTTGGGTTGAGTATTAATTGGGCATCGGATAACCAAGTTTCAACAGAGGAAAAGGCTTCCTGTGGGACTTTTTGCAGTTTGGGTAGGGACTGGGCTGAGCAGATGATGGTTGAGTGATCTGCGTATTGTATGAGTGTGCCATGTTTGGTGGCAGAGGCTAGATTATTGGTGAAAACAGAGAAGAGTAGGGGTCCAAGGATGGAACCTTGGGGAAACCCCTATGGAGACAGGTAGTTGGGGAGATATGGCATTCTGCCATACAACGGATTGTTGGCAGTCAGACAGGTAACTCTGAAACCGGTTGGTGACTGATTGAGAGAAGGATAGGTTATTGAGGACAGAGATGAGTTGTTTGTGTGGGACCATGTCAAATGCTTTAGATAGGTCTAGGAAAGTAGCAGAGGAGAGATGGCCATTGTTTTTATGCTGTAGGATAGTGTTAGTAAAGGAGAGTAAGGCAGTGGTGGTGCTATGGTTTGTTTGGAAGCCATGCTGAGTATTGGAAAGGAGGTTGTTAGTAAGGAGGTAGTCTGAGACCTGAGCGTGTTTGCATCTCTCTAGTATTTTAGAGAGTGGAGAGAGAATGGCTATGGGGCGGTAATTGGTTAGTTCTGTTGAGGGGCTGCCTTTGTGGAGGGGAATTATGTGATCCTTTCCACAGTGTGGGAACGTAACTTTGACAGATCGGTTAATCAAGATGGATACTGGGTAGGCCAGAGCATCAGCTGCGATTTGCAGATATTCACTTGGGAGGTTGTCTTCTTCTAATTTGGTGGGCTTAAGTTTAGTTAAGAGTGAGGGATGTTAGGAGGAGGGGTACTGACTTTACCTGGGTGGAGGATGGAGTTTATGGAGGACCATAATTGTTTCGGGCTGTGTTGGGAGGAGTCTGGGGCAGACTGGTAGTATTGGACTTTGTCCTGTTTTATTCGCTTTTTAACTCTGTTGCGTAGTTCTAGGAATTTCTGTCTAGTTGAGGGGTTTTGGTTTTGCGCCAGTGCTCCCAGGCTTTATCCCTGTTTTTCATTTCTGAATTGGTGGTTTTCTGTAGCCATGGGGAGGGTTGTGCTTTCGTTCTGGAAAGTCTTATGGGGGCATGGTAATTAAGGGTGCTTAGGAAGGTGGTATTAAAAAATTTCAACTGCATCATCAAGACTGAGGTACTTTAGGGGGTGCCAGTTACATTCTTTGAGGGATGAGATGAATGTGAGTGGGTTAAAGTGTAGTGTTTTACGTATTTGACAGAGTTGATGACTGGTTTAGTTTTTTAGTGGTATTTTTTTGAGTAGGAATGTTGGGGAGTGATCACTGAGGCTATCTGATAAGCAGCCTGTTGTATATGACTGGGGGGCTCTACCCTGGATTGGATACTAGTCAGTAAGTGTGCTTGCTGGAGTTTTTATTTATCCTGGTTGGCGACTGGACTAGTTGGGTGAAGCCATGAAGTTTTTATATGATGGGTTGGATGGTTGCCAGAACAGGATTGCCAGTCAATATTGAAATCGCCTAAAATTATAGATGTGTAGTCCAATATCACTTTTAATTTTTACATATGGGTTCGGAGCCGATCCTCGGCTCTGATTCTGCCGATTTACAAGCTCGAAGACTTCTGGTTGGCTCGTGGCTAAGGCTAAGCAGGTATCCCATAGTGCACCAGTACAAACCCCAGTTCTCGTTTGCGGTGTCAACGAGCTCTGTCGTGCTTCTCTTGGCTCTGGCTAAGTGTCAAATTCTTTCTGTTTACATATATAGTATTAGAGTTAATATTGTGTTAGAGTTGCTATTATCCTAGGCAGTTGTGTTTGCCCCTCTGGTGCAGTCTTAGTTTAAACTTGTTAGTCTGGTATCCTGTGTGCCATTTTAGAGTTCCTTGTAGGCACCGTTGCGCCTTGTTTTTTCTGTATCAGGTAGTGTTTGTTTTTGGCGGTTTTCCGCTGGTAGTTAACAGGGGCTCCTGTTATTTCTGACCATTTTTGGGTTTCCATTTGCCAGTCAGCTTAGCTTCTTCAGTGATTGTATTTTTGGCGGGGATCCGCTTGTTAATTACTTAAGGTTGGAGGTTCCTTCCTTAGTACACTAGCTGTTAAATTTTTGCTAAATAGTCATTACAGCTTCTGTGTGTGTGAGTTTTTCCCTTTTCTGGTCTGTTTAAATTAGAAGACCTAGCTTTGTGTTCCACTGGGCTAGGCCTGTTTTAAGTTGTAGGACCTAGTCCTCGTGGTACGTCCTTCTGTAGGGCTAGACCCGTTTTAGAGGACCTAGTCCTCTCCCCTTGTTTGTGTGTGTGTGTGTGTGTGTGTGTGTGTGTGTGTGTGTGTGTGTGTGTGTGTGTGTGTGTGTGTGTGTGTGTGTGTGTGTGTGTGTGTGTGATGTCTAAAGAGAGTAAGGAGCACAAACCTTCGAGTTTTAAGAAGTGCATGAAATGGTCCCAAAATATGTCTTTAACAGATGGCCACAGTAGCTGTCTACTGTTTAGGGGCCATCCACTTGCAGGAATCGTGCTTGTTCTGCCATGTTTTCTCTCCTAGGGTGTTGCAGGAGAGAAAGAACAAGCTTATACTCAAGGGTCTACTAAAACCATCCTTTGAGGAAGTTCTATCCAGCTCTTCGGCTTCCTCCAAGTCTGCACTGGCTGGTGTCTCGGAGCCAACTTCTTAACAGTCAAAATCTGCCTCCTCGACTCCACAGCCTTTGGAGCCGAAGGAGAGCACCATTATGGTGTCAGTCTGTTCCAAGTGTTTCAGAGCCGACCTCTGAACCGATTGAATCAGCAGTTGAATCTGCTATTCTGAGCTGGTCTGTCGATTTCCTACCGGTTTCCGTATTACTGAAGTCTCCAGTGCCCCCTAGGTCAACATCCCCTACTATGTCTTCCAGGTCCCTTTCGGAAGAAGATGTGGAGAGGGTAGTGTTGAGACTCTTGAAGTAGTCTGCTTTGCCAAAATTGTTGGCTCTGACCCAGTCAGCTCTGGAGCCAGTCGATCCAGCTTTTCCCTTGTCTACTATTCCTCCTCCGAGTCATGTTGGCCCTTCGGAGCCGGAGTGCTTGCTGTCACCGGAGGAACTATCTGTTCCAGCTCCCTTTGTTGCTGCTTTGGAACCGGGTTGGGCTCTGACACGCTTGGTGCCGTCCGTTGTGTCCAGGGGTCTAAGCTCTCCTGTCGGCGCTGACTGGGAGGGTTGGAATCCATCTTTGGTTCCAAGCCTTCCTCTTGGTGAGTTGGCTAGGGTGAGCTCGGACCCTGCATCCACCTCGGAGCCGACGGCTCTGACTCAGACGTCAACCTTTGTCTCTTCGGAGTGGAGAGGACTGCGTTTGAGATGAGGAGCATGCCGTTTCATTCTCCAGCTCCTGCCAGTAGTACCAGCACTCTCCCCCAGAGAGCACCCACTTTGGTCTCAGCCCCTACTCTCTCTGGAGACCGCAGAGACCCTCAGCCTCGGGAGCCATCGGCTTGTAGCACCCAGTCTTCCGAGGCCTCCCCGGCATGTCCTTTCGAAGAGCCTCCCTGGAAGAGGTTATGTAAGAGGAAGCATGTTGACTCCCAGGATGAGTCTTTGACATCGGACACTGACCTCGGGGAGTCGGAAGGGTCCCCCAAGTCATCCTCTGATGTCTCCTTTGTGGACATCCTGGAGATCCTTAAGCAGAGGTGCGACTGGCCCACTGTCAACCCTTCTGATGAGGAGACTGTACCTGAAGGCTTTCGTGTCTCAACCTTCTGCCTCTTGGGTGTCTCCACCTTTTGACGAACTGATGGATCTAGTTAGTCGAAAGGTGTGGGATACTCCTGATGCCGTGGAGCCAATCTCCAGGAGATCTAATAAGTTTCTGTCTGCCCCTCCTGATAGTTTTTGTCCAAGAGTGTTCTTTAGATGCCATGGTGGTGGCGGCGGCCACAAAGAAGGAGCTGGCGGAGACTACTTCCTCTGTTCATCCGCCAAACAAGGATTCTCGACAGATGGGACAGATTTGGGAAGTGCATCTTCATTTCAGCAGCATTTACCCTTCGATAGTTTAACTATCTCTCTCACTTCACGAGATTGCAGAGGGATCTCCTCAAGGAATTGGGAGATTCTATACAAAGTGCGTGTACTGAGGGAGTCCCTGACAGGATTTCTGCTCAGTTGTCCACCTTAAATTCTATAGTTAACTCCTCCATGCGGCTCATCTCCTATGTCGCTGATGGAGCGAGTAGACCAGCGGGTTCATGAGTTGCCCTGAGACATCACTCCTGGATGCGCTTGTGTAATTTTGCAGAACCGTTCAAGTCTACTTTCACCAATGCCCCATTTGATGGTTCCTCATTGTTTGGTTCTAAGGTGAAGGATACACTCACTCGGTGTGAACAAGAAGGAAAGACTCTTTCTGCCATGGGAGTACGTTTTACTGTTCCCTTTCGACCATACCCCAAAGGGGCAGTAAAATGTGGTTCAAAAAGTCCGAAGGCCTTTCCGGACACACAGGGTGAACCTTCCTTCAGAGGCAGAGGAGGAGGAAATGAGACGTCACCGTAGAGGGCGGGGGCAGTCCACAATACCAGCAAGGCCGTGATTCCTTTTGTGGACGGCATTCAGTGCTCATGATGTGGGGCCTGACTGCGTTTCTGTGGGGCCGGTCGGGGGTCGCATTTCTTTGCAGCCAGAAGCTTGGCTAAATATCACTCAAGACAAGTGGGTACAAAGAGTTGTTGCCAGAGGCTATATCATACCCTTTTCCCTTCCACCGTTTGTTCCCAAGAAGATCCCAGATGTACCACCTAATCACAGGGATCAGGCAACTGTGGAGATCAACAAGTTGCTCTTGAGTCATTCAGTCCGTACCAGCAGACCAGATAGGATCCGGAACTTACTCCAGGTTCTTTAGTACCAAAACGAACCGGAGATTGGAGTCTAATATTGGACCTCAGCAGATTAAACAAATCCGTGAAGAACAAGTTTCGGATGGTAACACTGCAGTTGATACTCCCTTTGTTAGGGGAAACACTATTGGATGTGCTGTCTAGATCTCCAAGATGCCTACTACCATATAAAAATGGACAAGGCGTCCAGGAGCCATCTACTCTTCCGGCTGGGAGCCAGTCAGTATCCATTTTGTGCTCTGCCCTTTGGTCTCACCACAGCCCCCAGAGTGTTCATCAAATGGATGGCAGTAGTGACAGCTCACCTGAGTCGTCGGGGATTCCAGATGTTTCTGTATTTGGACGACTGGCTCCTGACCGCCCCCACCAGGCATCTACTCCTCCAAAACAGGGACGCCACTATTCAACTTTGTGCTCAGTTAGGGATCTCCATAAATTGGGAAAAATCTGCATTATTGCCCTCAATCTGTGACTTTTAAAGGCACAGATGTAGACACTGAACATGACAGTTTGTCTTCCCGCCGAAAGGGCACAAAACGTAATCTCTCAAATTCAATGTTTTCTCCTATTGTGGAAGGTAAAAACAAAGTGGGTTCTTCAGCTCCTCGAGACTATGGCTTCCACCCTTCTATTAGTACCATTAGCCAGGTTGCACATGAGAATTCATAAGTGGCTTCTGTCTTCCCGATGGTCCTTCCAGTATCTCCCTCTGAGTCATCCTATCCAGCTGACGGAATCATGCAAGAAGGACCTTCTTTGGTGGATAGCTCCCAACCAGTTTATCACAGGCGCCCCCTTTGTTCCTGCCCAACCCGTTGCCACTGTGACTACAGATGCCTCCCAGATCGGGTGGGGTGGGGGGGTATTATCTCAGCAGGAGTGTCCAAGACACATGGCAGGAACACGAGGCTCACCTACATATCCGTGTTCTGGAGATGAGGGCGGTGCTCCTGGCATTGCAAGCACTTCAAGACCTTCTTCCTCTAGGGACTATTGCGATAGTCAGACATGTCTGTAGTTTGGTAAATCAACAAACAGAGCGGTACCAGATCTTACCCCTCTGTCGAGAGGCCATGCGAGTTTTGGAATGGGCGATTTTCTTCCCACCGCTTTCTGGCTGCAACGCACATTCCAGGGACAACAAACATGATAGCCGACAAGCTCAGCTGGGCGATTCTACTGCCTCACGATTGGTCTCTGAAATGGGAAACAGCGGAACAGATTTTCTGAAAATGGGGATAGGCTTGCTGTGACCTTTTTTCCAGTCCATGCCAAATGTAGCAGCTATTTTTCCCTCATTCCCCCTCAGGGGAAGACGCCCAGAGATGCTCTGGCTCACAATTGGCCCATGAGATTTCTGTATGCCTTTCCTCCATTTCCTCTCATTTCCAAAGTGATTCAGAAAGCCAGTTGGCTGGGAAGCAAGTTGATCCTCATTGCTCCTTACTGGTCTCGTCAGGTCTGATTCCCCTTCATCGAGACCCTTCTCCTGGATGATCCTTGGATCCTGGACCCAGCTCTAGATCTGTTGACTCGCATATCAGGTTTGTTAATCCCTCAATCCACACCTTCAAATTGACAGCGTGGCTGCTCCAGTTCCATCCCTAGTCAGGCTTCATGATGTCTCATCCTCAGTATCACATGTTCTTATGTCCTCCCATAACCCTTCGACTAGGATGCTGTATGGCAGTAAATGGAAAAGATTTTCTATTTTGGCACAGAAAATGAATGTAGATCCCTGCACTGCTTCTATCCCTGTGATTTTGGAATTTCTCTCTGATAGTGGCAGCGGCAGATCCTTGCTGGAAAAGCACAGAGTCCAATTGGTGGCAATTTCTCATTTTCACTTGGGGTTTCTGGATACCAATTTAATCTCTCATAAGCTATGCAAGACCTTTTAGAAAGAAGCCGCTCTGTTGAGACCACCGCTGCAAGAACCTGTGGCTTTTTGGGATTTGTTTTGTGTTGTCCAAACTGACTTTCCCCCCGTTTGAACCTTCCCATTCATCTTCATTTCAATTTTTGTCTTGGAAGACTTGGTAGCTATTACGTCAGCTAGACTGGTATCGGAGCTACAAGCCTGGTCTGTTAAGCCTCCTTATTTGATCTTTCACAAACACAGGGTGTCACTGCGTACTAATCCTTCCTTTGTCCCCAAAATTTGTTCCCCTGCTACCTTAAATCAATCCAAAGAACTCCCAGTTTTCTTCCCTAATCACTGTAATGCAGCTGAATGCTGTTTTCATCAGCCGGACGTTCATAGACAGTTTTTATTTAAAGCAGACAAAGGAATTTAGGAAATCAGATCAACTATTAATTTTCTTTTCTGACTCCAGATTGGGCTTACTAGTTTCTAAAGTGACTATCTTCCTGGATTTCCAGTTGCATAGCCTTTATCTACAGTTCGGAGGGCAGACCTTTACCCTGCAGGATCAAGGCTCATTCTACCAGGTCACTGTCTACCTCTGCAGCCTTTCAAGCCAGGGTTCCACTTAATATTTGTGCAGCAACTACGTGGGGTATCCCTCACACTTTTATTACACACTACAAATTGGATTTAGCTTCCAGGGGTAGAGCATCCTTTGGCTCCGTGGTGCTTCAGAGTATTTTCCTGTGAGCCACACAAGACTAAGGCACTAGGGGAAACTGTCCCATATGTAAAAATGAAGGTGAAATTGGACTACACAGCATAAAGAAGTTATGTACTCTCCATAACGTTCCATGTTGGTAGTTCATCTCCCCCTTCATTTTTACAAACCCGCACTCCTGCCCCCATACTGGAAGATTTGGAGATGATGATAATTTTATCTTTGGTTGGAGACCCTTTAGTATTGGTTTGTCTTTTATGGTTTATTTCTTCTAGTGAGCAGCAAACAAGATCTGGGGTTTATTCTGGTGCACTATGGGATACCGGTTTACCCATGAGCCAACTAGTCTTCAAGTTTGTAAATCGACAGTCGGAGCCAAGGATCGGCTCCGAACCCTTATGTAAAAATGAAGGGTGAGATGGACTACCAACATGGAGCTTTACGTTGAGTACATAACTTCTTTTTTCTTGGGGGAGATGGTGGAGTTTTTCTAGTGGAGGGATGTTTTGGCCAGGTGGGAAGTAGCATCCAATTATGTTGATGGTTTTATTTTGGTTTATTTTGAGGTTGTCATATATTTAATGTTAGGTAGTCCAATGAGGAGTGTGCTGTCACAATCTACAGCCCCTGCCAGTAGTACCAGCACTCTTCCTCCCAGGGCTCCCACTTTGATCTCCGTCCCTACTCTCTCCGGAGACAACAAAGACGCACAGCCTCAGGAGCCACCGGCTGGTGGGCCCCACTCTTCCGGGGCATCCCCAGAAGGTCCTTTTGAGAAGCCACTGCGAAAGAGTATGCAAAAGGAAGCATATTGACTCCAAGGATGAGTCTCTGATATGAGACACTGACCTCGATGGGTTGGAGGGGTCCCCTAAGTCGTTCTCTGATGTCTCCTTTGTGGACATTCTAGAGATCCTTAAACAGAGGTGCGACTGGCCCACTGTCAACCCTTCTGATGAGGAGTCAGTGTACCTGAAGGCTTTTGGGTCTCAACCCTCTGCCTCTTTGGTGTCTCCACCTCTCGACGAGCTTATGGATCTGGTTAGTTGGAAGGTGTGGGATACTCCCGATGCCGTGGAGCCAGTATCTAGAAGATCAAATAAGTTCCTGTCTGCCCCTCTTGGAAAAGAATTCTTGTCTAAGGGCATTCCCGTAGATGCCATGGTGGTGGCGGCAGCCATGAAGAAGGAGTTGGCGGAGACTTCTTCCTCTGTACATCCGCCAAAAAAAGAGTCTCGACAAATGGACAGATTTGGGAAGCGAGTATTTAGTTCAGCGGCCTTTACACTTCGATCCCTGAACTATCCTTGCCCATTTCACGAGGTTGCAGAGGGATCTCCTCAATGAGTTAGGAGATCCCATACAGGGTGCTTGTCTTGAGGGAGTCCCGGATAGGATCTCTGCTCGGTTATCCACCCTAAATTCCGTAGTTAACTCTTCCATGCGGCTCATATCTGATGCGGCTGATGGAGCGAGCAGAGCAGCGAGTTCAGGAGTTGCCCTTGGGCGCCACTCCTGGATGCGCTTGTGTAATTTTGCGGAGCCATTTAAGTCCACCTTCACCAACGCCCCATTTGATGGTTCCTCCTTGTTTGGTTCCAAGGTAAAAGATGCACTCACTTTGTGTGAACAGGAAGGGAAGACTCTCTCTGCCGTGGGAGTCTGTTTTACCGACCCTCTGGACCATACCCCAAAGGTCAAAGGGGAGGTAAGATATGGTTCAACAAGTCCCAGAGGGCCTTTCCAGACTTAGTGAATGCCCCTTCAGAGGCAGAGGAGGAAATGGAAGACGTCGCCCTAGAGGTAGGGGCAGTCCGCAGTATCAGCAAGGCCGTTGTTCCTTTCGAGGGTGGACTAATCAGCGTGCCTGATGTGGGGCCAGACTGCGTTTCTCTGGGGCCAGTCGGGGTGGGTCGCATCTCTTTGTATCCAGAAGCCTGGCTAAATATAACTCAAGACAAGTGGGTACAAAGAGTCTTTACCACAGGCTATATCGTACCCTTTTCTCTTCCACCGTTTGTTCTCAAGAAGATCCCAGATGTTCCACCCAATCACAGGGATCAGGCAACTGTGGAGATCAACAAGTTGCTCTCAGTCATCCAGCCCATGCCAGCAGACCAAATAGGATCCGGAACTTACTCCAGGTTCTTTTTGGTCCGAAAACGAACTGTAGCCTGGAGGCCAATATTGGACCTCAGCAGATTAAACAAATCCATGAAAAAGGAGAGGTTTCGCATGGTAACACTGCAGTCGATACTCTCGTTGTTAGGGAAAAACTATTGGATGTGCTCTCTAGATCTCCAAGACTCCTACTACCATATAAAAATGGACGTGTTCACCAAATGCATGGTAGTAGTGACAGCTCACCTGAGACGTCAGGGATTCCAGGTGTTTCCGTATTTGGACTGGCTCCTGACCGCCCCCACCAGGCATCCACTTCTGCAAAACCGGGACATCACCATCCAGCTTTGTGCTCAACTAGGGATCTCCATAAACTGGGAAAAATCTGCATTACTGCCCTTACAATCTGATTTTTATAGGTAAAGAGGTAGACACAGTGGATATGATAGTTCGTCTTCCCACCGAAGAACACAAAACCTCATCTCACAAGTTCAGTGACTTCTCCCACTTCATAAGGTCAAAGCAAAGTGGATTCTTCAACTTCTTGGAATGATGGCCTCAACCATTCTGTTAATACCTCTAGCCAGGTTGCATATGAGAATCCTTCAATGGCTCCTGTTCTCCCAGTGGTCGTTCCAATATCTTCCACTGAATCACTCTATTATGCTGACAGAATCATGCAAAAAGGACCTTCGTTTATGGATAGCCCCCAACAATTTGTTCACGGGAGCTCCCTTTATGCCTGCCCACCCCATTGTCACTGTGACCACGGATGCCTCCCAGGTCGGGTGGCGGGGCATTATCTGGGCAGGACGATCCAGGGCACATGGCAAGAACATGAGGCTCATCTGCATATCAACATTCTGGAGATGAGCGGTGCTTCTGGCGTTGCAAGCACTTCAGGACCTTCTTCCAGGGACGATTGCAAGACAATCGGACAACATGTCTGTTGTGTGGTATATCAACAAACAGGGCGGTACCAGATCTTACACACACTGTCGAGAGGCCATGCGAGTTTGGGAATGGGCGATTTCTTCCCAGCACTTCTGGTGGGAACGCACATTTCGGGGACATCCAACGTGATAGCTGACAAGCTGAGCCGGGCAATCCTGCTGCCCCACTAGTGGTCTCTGAAGTGGGAAATAGTGGAACAGATTTTCCTAAAAGGGGGACAGCCTTGCTGCAACTTTTTTGCCAGTCCAGTCAATGCCAAGTGCAGCAGTTATTTTTCGCCAATTCCCCCTCTTGGGAAAGCGCCCATAGACGCTCTGGTACACGATTGGCCCACGGGACTTCTCTATGCCTTCCCTCCATTCCCTTTTATCCCCAAAGTGATAAAGAAAGCCAACCAACTGGGAAGCAAGTTGATCCTCATTGCTCCTTACTGGCCTCGTCAGGTCTACTTTCCTTTCCGCGAGCCTCTTCTCCTGGACTATCCTTGGAGTCTGGACCTAGTTCCAGATCTATTGACCCACTTCAGGTTCGCTACACCCCTCTCTCCACATCCTCAAATTGACAGCTTGGCTGATCCAGTTCCATCTCTAGTCAGGGTTCATGATGTTTCATCATCAGTGTCCCATATTCTTTTATCCTCTCCCAAACCAACCAGAAGGCTGTATGACAGTAAGTGGAAAAGGTTTTCTATTTGGGCGCAGGTAAATGAAATGGAATGAAATGTAAATGAAAGTGAATCCTTACACCGCTCCCGTTCCCATATTTCTGGAATTCCTTTCGGAGCTTTTTCAGCAGGGATCTGCCACAGCCACCATCAAAGTACAATTGGTGGCTATTTCACATTTTTATTTGGGATCTCCAAATTTTAACCTTATGTTGCATAAGTTACGTAAAACCTTCTTGAGAGGAGCCACTTTGCTGAGACCACCTTTACAGGAACCTGTGGCTTCTTGGGACTTAAATGTTGTGTTGTCCAAACGAACATCCCCTCCTTTTGAACAGTCTCATTTCACTTCCTTAAAGTACTTGTCTTGGAAGACTGCGTTTTTGGTAGCCATTACATCAGCCAGACGTGTTTCTGAGCTACATGCCATGTCTATTAAATCACCTTATTTAATTTTTCATAAAGACAGGGTTTTGTTACGTACCAATCCTTCGTTTGTTCCTCTGCCACATTGAACCAGTCCATTGAACTCCCAGTCTTCTTTCCCAATTATAGCAACGCAGCGGAATACCGTTTTCACCAGTTGGATGTTCACAGACAGATGCGTTTCTGTTTGCAAAGGACCAAAGAATTTCTGAAGTCAGACCAGTTGTTCGTTGCATTTTCTGATTCCAAATTAGGTTTCCCAGTTTCTAAGGTGACATTGTCTAACTGGATTTAGAGTTGCATAGCTTTCATCTACAGCTCGGAGGGCAGACCCTTACCCCACAGGATCAAGGCTCACTCTACCAGGTCTCGGTCTACCTCTGCAGCCTTCCAAGCCAGGGTACCAATTGATCATATCTGTGCAGCAGCTACGTGGGCTACCCCTCACACCTTTATTACTCATAAGTTGGATTTGGCTTCTAGGGGTAAGAGCATCCTTTGGCTCCACAGTGCTCAGGAGTATCTTCCAATGAGCCGCCCAAGAATAAGGTGCTAGGGACGCTGTCCCATATGTAAAAATGAAGGTGAGATTGGACTACCTAACATAAAGAAGTTATGTACTCACCATAACGTTCCATGTTTGTAGTCCATCTCGCCCTTCATTTTTACCAACACTCCCTCCTGCCACATCCTGGAAGATCTGGAGGTAATAATTATAAATTTCTTGGTTGGCGACCCTTTAGTATTGGTTTGTTGGTTAAGGATTTCTTTCTATCGCTAGTGATCAGCAAACCAGATCTGGGGATTGCACTGGTGCACGATGGGATACTTGCTTAGCCATGAGCCAACCAGAAGTCTTCGAGCTTGAAAATCTGCCGAGTCGGAGCCGAGGATAGGCTCCGAACCCATGAAGGGTGAGATGGACTACCAACATGGAACGTTATGGTGCGTACGTAACTTTTTTCTTCATTGCCTTTTTGTGGAGGTGATGATTTTAAGATCTGGATGTTTAGATGCTGTTTAAATATTATAGCTACGCCACCTCCTTTCTTGTTTAGCCGGTCTACTCTTAGTATGCCGTAATCGGTAGGGAGGATTTTCTCACTGGTAATGTTAGGTTTTAGCCATGTTTCTGTCAGAGTGACTATATTTGGGGAGTACAAGTCTATGGTGGCATGGAGCTCATGGACTTTGTTGGATATGCTTCTAATATTTAGGCTTAGTAGAAGGAAGTCACTTGGCTTTCTATTGGCTGCGATTTGGGAGAAGTTGTGGTTTTTAGTCTAAGGATTCGGGTTGGAGATGGTACTGCCGGGGTTGGGATGGATGTCTCCACTTAGGGCTAGTTTTGATATGCATGAGGTTATTAGGTTTCTCAGTTTTTGAATGTGTTTATTAGGGAAACTTTGATTGTGCTCTGTGGGTAATAGGTATGGTGGGAGGGTTGTTATGTTAAGTTGTAGGGATGCTTTATGTTTGAGTAATATAGTTGATGGAATATGCAGGGGGGTGCATAGGGATGGTTCTTGAGTTGGTGGGAGTGGAGCGGAGTGAGGGTGAGACATGAGTGGTGGTGTGAGTAGTAATACAGTGGTAATGGTTGAGTGAGGGAATGATGGAGTTTTGGTAGGATGTAAGATATGCAAGGAGAGTACATGCAGTGAGCTTAGGTATGGTATGCTTATACATGTTAGCTGAGGAGGAGTGATAGTAGTGGGAAGATGGAGGATGTAGTGTTGTGTTTAGTGCCGTGGTTGGTTTTGGGAAAGATGTGAGGGGTTTGTGTGTGTAATACAGGTATGACCACAGGGGGCTGGAGGGAATAGGGGGCAGGGTGGGGAGAGAAGCGGGTAGAGACCCTTTTAGTTGCTCTTATGAAAGGCTGGAAACAGTTAAGAGTAAACTGATAAATGAACATATGATAGTGAATGTGGAGACTCTGGTAGGTACCCTGTATTTCCACAAACTATCAACTGTGCCCCAGTTCAGGCAGTTTTAATAAGTTTTATGGCAGAGCTGAGCATAAGGTGCTTAAAGGGCGGTTGTAGTTTTAAAAATGGAGCCTGCCACAGGTAATATTAATTAACTTTGGGATTGGCTTAAGGTAATAAATGGGGGAGGGGGAGAACAAGGGTCTGAGCAGGCAGTTCTTTGTACTGCTGCTAATGAGCCAAAGCAAAGACAAGTTTGTGTTTAGGAAACAATCAGAATTGACCAAGGACTGCTCTGAAGCTGTAAGTCATTTCTTAACCATTTCTCAGGTGGAAAAACAGGATAACTTTGTATCAGTAAGCTACTGTGGTCTCTATTTAAATGAACAAACGCACAGTATTTGATCAGTTTTTGATACCATTTGCTAACGGAATAAGAGTGTGTGTGTGTGTGTGTGTGTGTGTGTGTGTGTGTGTGTGTGTGTGTGTGTGTGTGTGTGTGTGTGTGTGTGTGTGTGTTTAAAAGCCAAAGCTGAGTGCTCTCAAGGGGATAATGAATATTTGCTCAAACAAGTAGACACATACTCAGTGAACTTTAGCTGTCTGCAGACAGTTCAGACCCGGACTGTGCTTTTCTTATAAGAATGATAAAGGTGGTACCGCAGTTAAATACTTGCAATGGTGTGTTAGGTCTAGAAAAGAAGAGTACAGAGAGGAGTAAGCACTTTGAGATGGTAAAGATTACAAAAAGCAAACTGAGCAAATAGCTACTGCATACAGGAAAATGTCTTGAACCAACTACTAGTATATGCAGATACTGAGCCAACTGGAAAAACACATCAGTGAGACGGGACCTCAGCTGATGGTTATGAAGTCACAGATAAAAATTTAGTGAGCAGCACTCTGTCCTGGGTTTCTAATGTCTTCTGTCCACCAGTAACAACACAATTATATAGAAATAATTAGACACCAGTATGAGCTGTACTGAGAGAAAGACTGTACTTTTGCTGAGTTTGCTTTACAGTCCATCCACCAGTTCAACATGTACTGCAGTTTACCATTAATGTTTAGAACGATGCTATAAAAGGGAAAAGTAACAAGTTTCTTTTAGTATTTACATAAAATGTTTCATAATATAAACTATATTATAGTAAAGCAATTTTGTGTAGAAACTGGATAAGGGTGGGGACCGGGTCGTAATTGATGTCAACTATTGATATCGGTAAAATTTTAGTTTTACTATATAGTGACACACATGAAGAAGTCTGTCAAGGAATTGAATATTGCGTATCGTAGGACTGACATTTTGGAAGAGCTAGTTTTGAATGACCAGATTACTCTAGCAGACAGGGACTTCCTGACTGTTTCATACCCCAGGAACCCCACTTTTTTGCAGGTCTTTGGTATGCCCCCCCCCACTAAGGCCTATAGTACATGCTAAAGCCTCTAAAACCCTCCCCCTAGCAAAATATATAGATACCCACACTAAAGGGATTGTTTCGGAATGCAGACATGTATTTAGAGACTCTTGGGGTTTTTTTTGCCCAAGGTCTCTAATTTCATATATTCTGATAATTTGTTGTTTGTAGCCATAGATGTATGTGATTTATACTCTGATACCACATTCAGAGGGGCTGCAGAGGTTTTGCGACGTTTTTTGTAACCACCCAGGTCTGGAACAGAATAGAATCTTGACCATCACTACTCTGATGGAAATAGTGCTGGGGAATAATTTTATTCTGTTGGAAAATCAATTTCTCTGGCAAAAGAAAGGAGTAGTGATGGGTGCAGTTTGTGCCCCAGTGTTTGCAAAGATGGTCCTAGCTCAATGGGAGGGTCAAGTGGTCCTTAACTCAGTTTACAGATTGCTGGTCACTATACGGGAGATGTTTGGATGACATAGTAATATTTTGGACAGTAGGTGAAGGCTTGATGAATTTTGTTACTTGAACACCAGTACTTCCTTTTTGAAATTCACAGTAGAGGTAGGGGACGAAAGTGTGCGTTATTTGGATGTTACAATTTCTAAGAGAAGACGAAAGAGATCTGATTCTAATTTTTATCGGAAATCAACCTAATCCAATTCCCTACTCCATTTTAATAGTCCTCACCCATTGTATCAAAATAAATCCTTGGTTAAAGGTCAGTTGGTGAGACTTGCCTGAATGGTGAGCTTTGATGAAACATTTCATGAACAGAGTTTGGTATTGAAGGGAATGTTCTTGAACAGGGGTTACCCAGCTAAGTATTTAATGGTATTTTTGAAGAAGCGATTAGGAGGAGACCGGAGGGTTATCTTTGTCCCCTATTAGGAATTGGCAAGGCTAGTAACAGTGTTTCTTTGGTTGATGAGAGTGTCCATTTTCAGAAAACCCTTGTTCTACACTACAACTTAGTTTGAAGAGATTAAAATATAATAAATCGTAATTGGAACAGTTTTTAGGGTTGATAAAACATTGGTCCTTGTATACCACCACTAGGTTTTGTCCCTCTCTGTTCAAATAATCTTTAAGACCATTGTGAAAAGACCCTTGAATGGACCTGGGGCAGGACATAGGAGTAAATGTGGTCATTGTAATCAATGTATATTATTGAAGGTAGTGAAGTAAAGGTACCTGGGTGGGAAGTTGTAAAAGTAGGGCAAAACATTAATTGTCAAAGTATGGGTTTAGTGCGTCTTGCCATATGTCAACAATGTGATTTAACACAGGCAAGACGAAGAACAAATTTAAAACTAGACTGTATCAACATCAGTATGATATAGTAAAGGAGGATGATAGAAATGCCCTAGCAAAACATGTTAGGGGAACCCTTCTCATAGTTCTAAATACACTGTGAATACGCCAAGCGAGACAAACTAGTGAAAGATAGGCAAAAAGATCCCAGCAGTAACACACCAAGCTGATAAATCCTTAACGCAATTTATTAAGACAAGTACACACAGCGTTTTCGCTACTCAAATAAGGTAGCTTCTTCAGAGTGAATGGGTAACATGAAAACAGAATTTTTAAACAGTAGGGAGTGATCACTCCCTACCTTTTAAAAATTCTGTTTTCATGTTACCCATTCACTCTGAAGAAGCTACCTTATTTGAGTAGCGAAAACGCTGTGTGTACTTGTCTTAATAAATTGCGTTAAGGATTTATCAGCTTGGTGTGTTACTGCTGGGATCTTTTTGCCTATCTTTCAATAGTTCTAAATACACGGTTATTGAAAATGTCCGCATTGATGGGGGGGGGGGGGGGCATTAGAGTTGATTTTAGAGTATAAAGAATTGATAGGCAGTTGTGGAGTAATGTAGTGGAGCCCTCTGGTTTGAATGAGACCATTTCTATTAGCAATGTGGTAAAACTTAAAGCTGAATTGTTTTTCTTTTGGGTAAAATATGGTGAAAGTATATTTAAGATAAAATGTGATATGTAGGCTGTGTTCGTGATTTTTGAGTTGTAGTTGATTTTATTAATTTTGTTATGTAAAGTTTTTGTTATTTAGATATTGGTTTTAAATGAATGTTATATAATCTTAAATTTCATATTGGTGAAATGCAAGGTTAAGTAATTTTTAGGATTACTATATTTCTTATAGGGAATGTTTTCTTTCTGGAAATGGTTGTCTAATAGTGAACTGGGATGAGGTTTTTATTTTTTTATATGTCATGTGATGCTCTGAGTTTTTTAAACTGAGGATTAATGATTTATGGTTGTTCTGATGAAGTTTGGCATTGACCTAACAAAAGCACTCAACCTTTTGCATAGTGGTTGCTTAAGTGTTCATTTGTTTTTTGTTTTTACTCAGTTTTGTGTATTGAATAGTCAGGGGTGTGTAGTAAATGTGGGTGGGGAGTCTCTTCAGTGACCTGTGTTAAAGATGTAACCAAGTACTTAAATACAGGCTTTGTTATAACAAGAAAAGAAAGGTTGGACAAAAGCAAGTTTAATGTTAATGTCCTGTGATCTTGTGTTTGGGTGGGGGTTCATTGTAGAAGACTGATTTGTGTAGACTTTGAAAATTTTCCTCAGAAAATATATTTTAAGATTCATTCCTTGACTAATTTTACATGAGGGTGTGTTCAAAATTTAGTTTTGAGGGATTTCATAAGCCTTGAAACATGTGACATAGGTTGAAATGGATATGAGAAGACTACAAAAGGTCAGATTACAAAACATTGTGTGCATGCACAAACATTGGAAATAAACTTTCAAACTAAAATTTATAATAGGTGGGAATAGTTTTTATCATAATGGCTACAACTAACCATATTATAGTGGAATGTCAATGGCCTTAAAGGTATAAAAAAAAAAAAAAGGAAAGTGTAACTATATTAAGAAATCCAGTGTGCAAATAGCAATGCTGATTTCAGTTTGGATATTCAGCAGAATGTCAAGAACAAAGGAAAATGAGTAATACTAAATGCTGAAGGGGCTCCAATAGTGGTGAAAAAAGAGGGAGAAAAGACAGCAATTGTAGATTTGTGGTAGTAAAGAGCTGTTGTCAAGGGAGGAGGATTACACTGGCTTGTATTTGTATTCCTGCAAAACCTGCCATTACAGAAAATTTGGTGAGAAATGAGCTTTCAGCAGGAAAAATTACAGGTAGAGACTAACTTTATTTGCAATAGTGAGCATATATCGGGGGGCCTAAAATATATATAACAAAAAAACAAAATTATTTGCTATGCAAGATGTGAAATTTGGTAATAGGAACTCTATTGTATTATTCACCAAGGTTTAATCAGTGGACTTTGACAAGATAGAAATTATATTTCACAGAACACATGCATGTAATTGAAAGCTTTGACACATTCAATGTTGTGTCTTTTGGCTTTTCCCGGTTAGGGTTCGCCACAGCGGAACTCAGGTCTGCTAATGATTGGCAGTAGATTTTTATGTGCAGAGTTGCCGGCCCTGACACAACCTTCAATGAAGGTACGCCCATTCACGCACGTCTCCACACAGAAGACACTCTAGCTGAGAATCTAACAAGACAACGTCTTACTGTGAGGCGACAATGCTACCGCAGCACCACCACCGCAGTAAAAGCCTTAAATTCATACTGAGACTGAATTGGAAAAGTACATTTGAAATGCTCAAATATGGTATACGTATTTACTAGATAACAGTCTTACCGATACACAGTTTAAAACTACAAGTGATCTGCATCTGAAGACCAGAAAAGGGAACCCACATGATGTATGAATAATGAAGCACTGCATACCAATGATAAGAACGTCTAGCAGATAATATTCCTAAATTACACTGAGTAAATAAAAGAAAATAAATATTACATAAAGAACAGAGTATTACTACACTGTTGCCCAAACCGAAGATGCCAGGTGTAGAAAACAGAAGTGAGGTGTAGAAAATAAACGAAGTACTTGTTTTGCTACATTGAGCATGCGCAGGGCGACTCCTACCAAAAAGATCAATCTCAAAACGCATCTAGCAGTAACATTATGCATTTGGGTGAACCTTCAGCAATCCACTCATTAAAACATTGTGAAATATAACCTGTTCTGCTCTTTCACATGCACCAGTCTACATATGCGGAAAGCAATCCACTCATTAAAACATTGTGAAATATAACCTGTTCTGCTCTTTCACATGCACCAGTCTACATATGCGGAAATAATGCATTATCTCAAAATATGCAAGTTTCAAGTTATTATTTTTCTAATTAGTTTTTCTTTTCTTTGACCAACATTCAATAACTATTTCAAATCATGCACTGAGTTTTTAGTTAAAAATACAAGGTAATTGGGTAAAATTAGACAGTTTCCCACCTACCTATTAAAGGAGTTTACTGGATGGGTGGTGGAAATTATTGGATAGTTTTTTTAGGGAAGATAGAAATATCTTTAAAATTATAGCTAATGTGTAGGGTAGAATGAAAATGGAGTATAAATATAAGATAGAAATGAGAGATGGTTGAGAAGTAATAGGAATTGGAGAAGGACTGACAAGGGTTGAAGTATTGCAATATAAGTGGAGTATCCCAGAACAAGAATAGGCACAAATGCAGAATGCTAGAGAGAAAATGAGGGAATATCTGATTAATATGCATGAGTGTATAAAGATTGCCGTTGAGCAACTATTTTGATAAGAACTCCAGAGCACACAGACTTTTAGCATAAAGGCTTAGGCAACAGAAAGTAGAAGTGGCTGTTGCCAAACTTGAGTCTGTAACGAGAAAAAAATAACCAGAAATCCTGTAGAGATATTGCAGACATTTTGGAAATGTTATGACTGTGTACAAGTGTGTTAGGGGGCACAAATGGAAATATTTATGGAAGACTTAGTTTTGCCAAGGTTAGAGGTAGTTGAGGCGCAACAACTAACCGTTATGGAGATGCTATAAAATGGTGATGTATAATGAATCTCCCGGAACAGATGGTCTTCCTGCGGCAGTTAAGATGGAAGAAAGTCATGAAGATCTGGAATATTTTTATTTAACAGCCTTTTAAAAGGATGGAAAGCACCAACATATTTAAGAAAGCTATGGTGGCTGTATTACCTAAAGACTATGAAGAACCAGCTTCATATAGACCCCTTTCAATTTTAAATAAACAATGATTATAGAGTTCATGCTAGCTAAAAAGTGGCAAATCAGTGCGGTTTTCTAGAGAGGAGGTAAACATAGGGCAACATTAATAGAACAATGATATGTAAAGGGAAGCAGAGTCTTAACTTAGTGGGTCTTGAAGCAGAGAAAGCCTTCAGCAGAGTAAATTTTGGATTTTGACCAAGTCAGTAGACTCATTTCCATTTCCCGATTAAAATAATGAGGTCAGTTAGGAGAATATATGAAGGATCGGATGCAAGAATTAAAGTGGGAGGGTTCCTCTCCCAAGTCGTTTGAACAGATTAACCAGGTAGGGGTGTCATGTTTCCCAGTTATTTGCTTTATATTTAGAGCCATTAGCAAAGAAAATGAGGGACTCCAAAATGTAAGGATATAATCCAGTAGGGTAATCAAGAAAAAATTGGCTTTATTTCCAGGTATTGATTTGTACCTGGTAAATCCAGAAAAGGACATTCCCAGTGTTCTGGAACACTGACACCATTTCAAATCTTCTCAGGATATAAAATTTAAGGTAAAACAAAGGCTATATCCATAAATTATGTACCCACACATGAAGTAGTTCAGTAATATCCATATTTATGGGGACACAGTGTTTAGGCGTATGGATTATAATGACTTGTGCTGTGGCAGAGTAATGATATGTGGGAAGAATCCAAATAAAAGTTGATTCAAAAACTGAGAAACTGAAAGCTGTACTTTATGGATAGCAAGATACAAGCAGTGAAAATATTTAGTCCCTTTAATTTTATATACAGGTGAGAAATATTTTTATCGACCAGAGGAGAAGTTATGGGGAACAATAGTTGAAGGAATTTATCTGGGAGGGTAGAGGGCCAGGGTTAAGTGGGATATGTGAGATATGCTGATCCTTCCAGTAGAACAAAGTAGTTTAGGATTGCCTGATTTGAAGGGATATTTTAGAGCTACACAGTTAAGGCTCGTATACATAACCCATGCAGAAGGTTATAATTTAAAATGGGAAGGGGAAATGGAAGAGGGGAGTTTAAAGAAGGATTTTGGCTGCAGATTAAGGAGAATAATTATACATAGAATGCATTCTGCTCTTTTTATGAATATAAGCCAACACAAAAAGGAGATTTCACCAAATGGGATGACGAGTAGGTGCACAGAAAATAAGCAAGATGGAGCTGGAATTTACTGGAGAAAACTGGCAAAGGAAGCAAGATATTGGGTGCAAATAACTTGAGAGGGAAAGGTAATGGAGTAGGATGAGGCCGAGGAGGAGTTTGGACTGCAGGCTAGAAGCTGCCTTTCCTACCATGGATTGATGTCAGAGTATAGGCAAATGGAGAGGATAGGGAAATCGTATGTCAAAGACTGGCATTAGAAGCTTTTTTCACTGATTTTACTAAAAACTCTAGTATGGCATATACTATATACTATAAGAATCTATCCGAACAGGTTAGAAAAAACTGGGCAGAGAATGGAAAAGCAATTTACAGGATAACAATGGGAGGACATGCGTATTGCTCCCATGTATGCATAGTCAAGAAGGTTTAGAATCTTTGCTTGGAAGTGATTGCATATAAGCAGACTTCAAAATAATTTTTCTTCATGTAGATAAGCAAATGGAGGTGCAATGATGAAGAAAGGGGAGTATGTAGGGAATTTAAAAAAAAAATCTGCCAAGCCAGAGTACTCTGCTAAAAATATTGGGTGAGCAAATAGCTGCATCTAAGAATGATTCTTTTGAGCTGGTACAAGGATTGATCTGAATTAGAGACAGTAAGGCCTTTTTAAGTTTTATTCTGTTGGCTGCCAAAAAAGCAATTACTAGAAGATGGAAATATATCTAAAACAGCTGTTTTTGAAGTATTGAATATTGTAAAAGAGAACAACTGGAAGAGGGATCTTTGGGGGGGGGGGCAGCAAATTGCATACAGATGTAACTTGTGGGAACAAGACATGAAAGATAATGAAGAATGAAGTTTGGAAGGCAGGATTTCAGCAAGTTATATAATAGACATATAGTTACAAGAATAGAAAAATGTGTACGATGTATGTAAATGGAAAAAATGTGGATTTTCTGTTAACATATATTTGTCGATGTCTTGGTGTGATTTAATCTAGGTATTTAAAAAATTTCATGTAAATGAGTTGTTGCTGAGGTTTGGAATGCTGTCTGTTATGTACTGAACATGTATGGGAATATTTCTTGAGTATGGTCTGATTCTGATATTCTTAGTGTATCTTGTTTTATTATTCATGCCTACAGTACTAGAGTAGCATAAACTTCAGACCCCTATGCTATTAGTACTTTGGGGGGAGGTAATAGTGCTATAAAACCATCCACAATGTGGACTGTGTAATCCCACCTGGTACTTTGAAGAAAGGAACACTTTGATTTACCAGTGTCAGTATATCTCACAACTGTACTTGAATATTGCTAAGAGAATATATTCTTGTAAGAGCCTGTTAACTGTTGGTGAGTGGCCTCATAATCACTATTCTAATTTTTTAGGTAAACTCCATGCAGCAGCACCTACTGGAGGGAAAGACATTTGCCATGCAGCGTCCCAGTCTAAATCTGGACCAGTTGCACCTAAAATCTACACACCAAGTAAGTAATTGTGATCTGATCTTATGTGATGCATAGAATTGTTGTAACAACTCGTTCTATTACCCTCTCTATGACCCCTTGTAATATTGGTCTTCAGTTTGGTACTGAGGGTGCCATTAGTTTTTCATGCATTTCATATAAAACTTTCCACAATCCAATAGCCAATATATTTTATTTGTTTCAGAAGACTGATTTGACTAGCTGGTTTTTTTTTTTTTTTTTTTTGCCTGTACTGTGTTCACTAAATTTAACTTTGTGCTCAAGGATCTTGCTTCACTCCTTTGTCATAACAGAATTAAATTGCTTCTGTGATCTAAAAAAGTTAGTGTAAACAAATTACTTTTTATAGTCCTCTATTTTTTCTTTGCTGGCTTGTGAACAGTGCTAACAATTTCTTGTTGTACTAAGGAGATAAGTCTCTCAACACAATTCAGTTGTAGAATCTAATTATTCAGATTGCAGAAAGTATACAAAGCAAAAATAATTTGCGAAGCCTTTTAAACTGAGGATTGTAAATTCCAGAGTTGAGACGAGCACTCCAGCCAGTCCAAATTAAACTGTCTACAGCAAAATATTCTCTCATCCCTGAGTTTTCACATTTTGCATTTCCTCAAGAATCACTGACCTAGTAGGAATAATATTTACTTCAGACTTCAAAGATATTCTAAACAATAACCTACTAACTACATGGATTAGTATTCAAAATGATATAGATAGATGGAAGAACGTTAATATGTCTCTACTGTCAAAAGCTAGTGTTGTCAAGATGAATTTTCTACCAAGAATACTCTTTCAATTAAATGTTGCATTTTCAAATATTCCCCAAAACTTCTTCCTTACCATGGAAAAAGCTATATCAAGATTCTTATGGTATCCCAAATCTACCAGAATTAAATATGCAAAACTTGTACTCGCCAAAGATTAGGGGAGATTGGGGTTGCCTGATTTTAAGCTTTACTATAGTATAATTACTGTATAAAGACAAATACAAATAATAAACTATGACTCTTATATAAATACTTGGACACCCCAGTGGACTATAATCTGGTATGAACAGTTGAAATCCCTTGGCTGTAATATCAAATCCTTACCATTCTTGAATTTAAACCAGGCTAGCATATACACGAAGAATTTATACCCACTAATTAAAAACATGATTCTTACAACACAGAAACTATTTAAATAATTGCAATTAGCTGACGCTTTTGCCCTTATACAACCGTTACGCCTAAATCCTAATCTACTAATAAATAAACCAGTAAATCTAACAAACTACCCCCTGATAAAAGACTACACAATATGGGATATATACCAATGGAAAGACTCTAACACGGGGCAAATGAGACTTGAACTCAAACTTCCTATGAAATATAGTATTATCCTTAACCAACATCATCTTTTAAATGCTAAATTCTCACAAATACACACTGACTTGCAGAACATAGATTTAGTTAAATTAATACTTGAAAATCTTGCAATTAAAGGGAAAACAATTTCTAGGACTTATAAAATTATAATGAGTGCAAAACATCATAATTTATTATTTTCAAACTATTGGCAAACGAAAAATCAGTCACTGACTGAAGAAAATAAGAAACTAGCCATTGAAAATACAATCAGATTCATTCCTTTCAAGAAGCTGTTATATACACAAATTATGGTAAATAATCTATATTATACCTTATCTAAATTAAATAAATTCAATCCTAACTTTTTGCCAATATATCCTCATTGTCCGGATCAAACAGCTGATATTTTACATGTTGTGCAGAACTGTACTAAGATACACAACTTATGGTGTTCCTTGAGAGTAAGATTAGAGAAGATGGGATATAAAAAAATCAACCCTTACATGGGAGACAGCTATATTGCACATTAACATCAATCAACTCCCAAAAAGATTAAAACATGTCTTTATTACGATGTGTGCCCTTATTAAATTTTTTATTACAAAGAATTGGAATGTCTTGTCACCAATTACATGGGGACATTTTAGCAATCTTGCTATCAATTATATCTCATCTCTCAAATTAATTTATTCAAAAACAAATAAACAAGCGCTATTACCAAAACTATTGGGGTTACTTACTAGATATAATTTTTGACAAAGTTTGCCTACAAATTGTCATGAAAAGCTAACCTTTAAATAAGAAATGAATGTAGTATAACTAGTTTTTCTTGCATCTTCTCCCTTCTCTTAGTATATGTGTAACTAGATATTTTCCCTAACCATACAAATAAATGGTTACATTTCTATTTTTACTTTCTATATAGACTATCCCCATTTTCACTATATTAAAT